>NW_005871126.1:3448477-3614541 GCF_000147115.1 Myotis lucifugus
TGGTGAAGCCCTGAGTGGGGGGTGGGACGGGGAATGGCTAGAAAGGGGTCAAATGGGGGAAAAAGGGGACTCTATATAATACTTTCAACAATAAAGATTTTATATATATATATATATATATATATATATATGTATACATATATATATATATATAAACATATATATATATACATATATACATATATAATTTTTATTGATTTCAGAGAGGAAAGGAGCTGAACCCCCTACTGGGGATCGAGCCCGCAACCCTGGGCATGTGCCCTTGATCAGAATTGAACCCGGGACCCTTCAGTCCACAGGTGACGCTCTAACACTGAGCAACTGGCTAGGGCAGTAAAGATTTTTTTTAAAAAAAGAGATGAATTAAAGTCTAAAAAAATGAATTGAATTAAATCTGCTTTTCCTTATACAGGAATGGGCAAAAGTAGGTTTATAATAAAAATACAATAATTAATAAATAATAATGCAAGAATTACTGTATTTTACAATGAGAGATGATTGTAAATATTCATACTGTTAACCAAACCTACTCTCTCAGGAATATGAATAAAATGGAGAGTCTTAGTCAAGCGAGTTCACCGGTATATCTGTGCCATGATTAGTTTTCCAGTGTCCCATCACAGGCTCTGTTTATCAGAGAGGAGATTTAAAACCAAATAAGAGACTGCACAACTGACAAAAGGCATTTTCTTGCATGATCTAATTTATTCTTACAACAACTTTGTGAGATCCCAGTGGTCATTCCATTTTACAGTGAGACAACTAAGGACTCCAAAAATGTCCACCAAATGGCAATGGAAAAATCATGTAACACAACCTGGCCAATCAATAAAGCAATTCAAGCTAAAATATATTTTCATCCTGAAAAGAGACAGTATCAAGGACAAATTGTCATTTCTTTAAATTTAAGCTCCCAACTTTTGATTTTAGCTTTTTACCATCTCTTCCTGCAGACTTTTCTGTTGTTTTTTTCCTCCACATGAATTCAAGCCAGTCCTTCCTTATGACTAATCTGTTTGCTAAACACTGAAAAGCTTTCTAAAACTCATCTTCACTATTTGTGCCATTTCCTCTGCAGGTAAAATAATCATGTTTATTATCTGAGTGTTCTCTGAGCATAAAGAAAAGTCCTTGCCCTGGCCGACTTGGCTTAGTGGATAGAGTGCCGGCCTTCAGACTGAAGGGTCCCAGGTTCAATTCCAGTCAAGGACACATGCCTGGATTGTGGGCTCCATCCCCATAGGGGGTGTGCAAGAGGCAGCCAATCAATGATTCTCTGTCATCATTGATGTTCCTATCTCTCTCTCCCTCTCCCTTCCTTTCTGAAATCAATAAAAATATATTTTAATAAAAGAGCAGTCATTTTTTTTTTGCCTTGAGCAAAATGTTGCTGTGTTAGCTGCCTGTAACTGATTCCTAGAAAAGATGTCAACCCTAAGGTCTTTGGATGGCACTAACAACAGGCTTCTTGCACATTATAACTGCTTCATAGCTGCCTCTTCAATGCTTTCTCCCTGGTGCTTCCCCATCAATGTTCCCTTTTATGGCTGCATATTGGCCTCGCAGAAGTGAAACAGGAACTTTAGGGGCAAAACAGGACAGGTTTAGGAAATTTTAGAAATGTTGTAAATTAAGGGGACCATGGAGGAAGCACAGGGCTGCAGAGCAGCAAAGGTATATTTCCATAGGGAAGCTGAAAGCTGAAACAGGTACATTTCCATAGAATGAGGGAGCTGGGAACAGCAAAAGGTCTATATTTACAAAATAAAGAGAAGGAAGCCCTTTATCCAGAAGGAGAAGAAGAAAGCCCAAAGGGAATAGGAAAACAACAAGGAAGGAGGAGAGCCCAGGAGTTACTATAATAACCAGTCAAGAGACTAATGACCAATCAGAGGGGAGATCAAGGCACCAGGATCTGCAGTCTTTATAAGCCATAGGGAAAAGGAACTCAGTGGGACCCTTTCCCTCTCCCTACTTGGGAGTCCATTCTGTGGGGCTCTTTCCCTCTCCCCATGTGGGAGTCTGTCCTTGTTCTTCAATAAATCTCCACCTTTGCTATACCACTTTCTGCCCGTGGATTCATTCTTTGATTCCGGCGGACAAAGAATCCGGGTTCCAGTCCAAAAATCCCATTTCAGAAGCATTAAAAAAAAAATCAACAATCTAAGGAACCTGGAGTAGGATCCCAAGTGCATTTCTCAATATAGCTAATTTAAACCTTCAAGACATTATCATGGTTTCTATAAATAACTATAATTTATTAAATGCATACTATACACGAATGTTTTACATGGATTAGCTCTCAGATGTTCATAATGTTCCAATTTATAGATGAGTGAACTGAGGTTTAGAAAATTTGAGAAATTCACCTAAACCACGAAATCAGCAAGTGGCCAGGTCTGATTGAATGAGATCTGTCTCAGTCCAAAAATAAGCCTCTTAGCAACTCTGAGAAGATAAGAAAAACAACAACAATTTTCAACTTAAGAGTAACAGAACATAAATACAAAAAAATGGGAGTTCTGCTTGAACGTTGTACAAAACATTCCAAAGAAGTTCCAGTAGGTGGCACTGTTTAAGAACATTATCGAGAGCCACAAGTTAACTGCAGCTATGGCTGCTGGAGGTTGGGTATCAAACAAGACTCTTTAAATACTGGCCCACATTTGCATTTACAGTTATTTTACTTGTTGTCCTTGGAAAGATTCAGGAGGTAAAGCATTACCATTTCCAGAGAATTACTTAATTTGGGGTTCACCCTTGAACTTGCACATACAGAACTTTGGCTTTACTATATTAAATTTGGTGAATCTTATTTTGGGAATCCTTCAGATTATTCCAAATACCAATTCCATCTTGGAAACTTTGTGGACCATGATACAGAGTGGTATTTAAATGTCTATTATTTTGAATTGTGTGTCAAACTGCTAGGCGATGTGTGAAATACAAGGTCAGGTTGTGTTGACACTGCACAGTAATAAGAATGTTTACACTTTGCCTAGAAATAAAAGGCGCGATCACATTTCCCTAACAATTAAGGCCTTTTACAAACAGCTCTATATTCATCATTTCTTTACAACACCCACCCCACCCCCCTCCAGTCTAACAAACCATTTGCCTTTCTGTGAACATTGTGTGGTTCCCACCTCTATATTTTACACGCATTCTCCCTATTAAAAAGTTCCTTGTGTCATTCTTTCTCAGTTCCTATCTTGCTTCAAAATGCTGTTCAAAAACATTCTCTAGGCATCATTTCTTGACTAAATCTGTGTTCCTCTTTTGCATCTTTGCTGTGCATTTTCTCAGAACTTATAAAACCAGTTTTCCATAATGTGTATTTTCATATATGTTTATCCTGCAATTGTTCAATTTCATATTTATTCAATACACATCAAAAAGTATTCTGAGATTTATATACTCAAAGATTCATCTGTGGCCAATTCCATATCTCATATTAAATATCTTTAGGATTTGCATTTCTTTCAGAATTGGAATTTCTCAGAGAGGAACTTATGTTTACAAGGCGCTTTGAATGAAATGTACATAATAGTCACATCTTTCTTTTTTCTTTTTCTTTTATTGCTATTTAGTGCAAACATCATTATAATATAACTAGAGGCCCGATGCACGAAATTCATTCAAGGGGCTCGGCCCTTGCAGCCCTGGCTTCATCCAGAAAGTTGTTCAGATGGTCAGTCTGCTGTTTGGTCTAATTAGCATACTAGCTCTTTATTATATAGGATTTGCACGCTGAGAAGTGTGCAAATCACAGGCATATAGTTGATAAATTTTCTTTTTTTTTTTTTTTTTTTAAATATATTTTATTGATTTTTTACAGAGAGGAAGGGAGAGAGATAGAGAGCTAGAAACATCGATGAGAGAGAAACATCGACCAGCTGCCTCCTGCACATCTCCCACTGGGGATGTGCCCGCAACCCAGGTACATGCCCTTGACCGGAATCGAACCTGGGACCTTTCAGTCCGCAGGCCGACGCTCTATCCACTGAGCCAAACCGGTTTCGGCAGTTGATAAATTTTCATAAAGTAAACATACCTGTGTAGCCATAACCTAGATTCAGAGATTGAAGATCATCAGAACCAGGAGCCCCATCAAGACCCCTTCCAGTCACAACACTCATCACTGTTAGGCCAAAGGGGAGCCCAGGAGCCCATACATGCCACCGCCAAGCAGATGGTGGCAGAGATAATGGACCCCTCCCTGGAATCCATAACGACCCCCACACAGATACTGGCTCCTTCCTGGAATCCGTGACGACCCCCGCGGCGGGAACTTCCTCAACTCATGCCTGGTCCGCACCAAACACCTGTATAAAAAAGAAATGCCTCCCTCCCTGTTGGCGCGAATCCACTGGCCCCGCCTTTGGGGCCCGTGGGTCTCACCCGAGAACGTGGATTAAAACCTTCTCTTTTCCCTTTTCTGACCGGCTTGATTCTCTTTTGTTTCCTGCAGCACGAACCTAACAATCACCACTCTCTTGACTTCTAACACCATAGATTCATATCTTATTTTAAAATGTATCAATCATCTGCACACTGGTAACAGATGGAAGCAGAAAACGATGTAGAATAAACATAACTAACAAATGGTTGTAATTCATCCCCATTTATTTATGAAATCCTCACAAAAACTCTATTGGCAGATAACAAAAAGTGAATATTAGAGTGAAGACAACATTTTCTTAAGGCCACACAGATAGTTAATGGCAAAATTGAGATTTAAAATGTGATCTCAGACCCTGACTGGTGTGGCTCAGTTGGTTGAGCATCATTCCATGCACCAAGAGGTCACCAGTTCAATTCCCAGTCAGGGCAGAAGCCCAGGTTGTGGGCTGGATCCCCAGAAGTGGGCATGCAGGAGGCAGCCCATCAATGGTTCTCGCTCATTGATGTTTTTCTTTCTCTCTTCCTCTCCCTTCCTTTCTCTCTTCAAAATCAATAAAAACATATTTTAAAAATGTGATTTCTTCTACTTTCTTCAATCATCTGCATACTGTTTAAGAACTCTGGACACCCAGTTCTTAATCACTATACTGCACATAAAGGACAGAAAAACATTTCAGAAATTAATAAAAGGATCATTTATTCTTGGGGTTCTTTGGAAGAGAACAGAAATTAGATTGGTAGTTAATATGTGTCATAAATATGGGCAAGCAAGGAGGAAAGGAAGATTTTACCAAGGAAGAGAAAGTGTTGGTTAATGAAAATAAATTCAATTATATTCCCCCTTTTATATATGGTATCTTTTAAAATTAAACCTATCTTTTGTGTTCTTTTCTTTCTGTCAATTTCATTGCAGGACAAGTAAAATCATAATAAACTTGAAGCACTCTCACATAACTTACTGGCTGAGTAAAGGAAGAACATAAGAATCAATTAATTGAAGAAATAACCAGACTTGTTATTTCCGTAAGATAACACATTCTCATTTATCCTTCCCTGTAGGTGCACCATGTCAGGCAAAAAAATACAAATTTCCATTAGAAATGGTTCTGTCACTTCTTCAAACTAACAAATAAAAGACTTTGTAAAAGATAGCATTGTAAGAAAATAAGTTTGGTCTAGGCAGGAAGAAACACAACTTCTGGCCTAATTCATGTATCAGAGTTCTGCTGCAAGATTACATATTTACTTTTAAATACATGCTAACTGACTTTTTTATAGCTCCACACATAATTATACACGAAATAATTACATAGCAAACTCCCAGGCAGCAAGGGGGCACTGTGACTCTGAAAATCAAAGAGGGGCCTGGCCAGTGTGGCTTGGTGGTTGAGCTGGACCTATGAACCAGGAGGTCATGGTTTGAATCCCAGTCAGGACACATGCCCAGGTTTCAGGCTCGAACCCCAGTAGGGGGCGTGCAGGAGGCAGCCAGCCAGTTAATGATTCCTTCTCATCATTGATGTTTCTATCTCTCTATTCCTCTCCCTTCCTCTCTGAAATCATAAAAACTTATTTTTTTTAAATGAGGGGTTCTGTGGGACCATACAGCTCTACCTCTTAAACACCTTCAGAGTCAACGGTTTACATGGATTTGTGCAGTAGCTGCTAGGTATAAAAATAGTATAGTCTGTGCACCCTGGAAGTCCTATCACCCAATATGGAACCAACAGAAATGTAATAGCTGGAGATGTCAGATGGGTGAAGTAGTTTTAGGCAGCATAGAAGGTAAACTAACACTTTGCAGGAAATGTGGAATGTTGGGAACCATGAACATTCCCCGTTTTAAACACATACACATGGCCTGAGTTCCTGAATTAAGGTAAGGAAGATGTTGAGTCTAAAACCTTGTACTTCATACTCTGACAACTCAAAATGATTTGTTGCTCCATAGCTAACCATATGCCATCCCATGTCGCAGTGTCTTTCTTCTGAATGCCTCTCTTCCTCTCATTCTTCTCCTCTCCTAAGGCTGAGATGAGGTTTCTTCAAGTCAATCTAAGGAGTGAAAACAGACTTCCATTTTTCAAGAAGCCTGCCCTGACTGCCTAGGCCCTAAACCCTCTATACTCACAGGCGAGGCCAGATGCCCCAAATATCCTCTGCTCATTAGCACGTCATTTCACAATCTCTAGACTTTAAGGAATTCAAGCCCAGGAACTATGAGTCATTTAACTTTGTATCTTGAGGTCTGGTCTTAACGTGGTGCCTGAAACTCGAAGTGTTTTGAATGAATGAATGAATGAATGAATGAATGAATGTTTAAAGTTCAGACACCCTTAAACTTGTTTTCAGAATGAAACACTATCACTGCCTTTGAACAGACTTGTTTAAAAGGAGCTTGTACCCATGAATAAATTATCCCACCTTCACTCTCCCTTTCAGCGAAGCATGCCCTGAAAGAAAATGAGGCAGCCGCTTCTGGGTGCAGTGAGGTCAGTTTTTGATAAGTGAATTTTTATAGTAAACATTCCTCATCTCCTTTCCTGACATGTTTCATTATCATTATTTAAATAAATATACATGTTATAGTATAAAATTTAAAAATCTACTAAAAGATATACAGTGAAAAGTAACTTTTCTGACCACCCCAGATTCTCAATTTCCTCCCCAAAAGCAAACACAATTGGCCATGTTTATAGTTTAGGCATATAAAATATTTGTCATTACATTTTAAGACATACATTCAAGAGCAAGTATTTGCTGTGGCCAAAATATTCTCAATCTTTGACGGCTGCTGGAAGGAAGGAAAAGGACACTCTGAAGGCATTTCCTCCTGGACAGGCAGAGTCTGAAATGCCTGTAAAGGTTGCAGGCAAATCTATCCAGGAGATGGCTGGAAATAGAGGCCTGAGGCTCAGAGAGAGGTGTGAGCAGGAGTTGGAGATCAAAGGTAAGAAATGATTGATGCCATTGGAATGGTGTTAATGGCCTGAACAGCCTGGGTAAAGGGAGGTGAGAGGCTGGCCTCACACTGAGTCTTGGGAAGCACCAATATTAAGAACAGATGCTAGAAGATAATAACCAACCCCAAGAAAGATCAATTAAGGATTGTCTTAGATTGGCCTGCTATAACAGAGCACTATAGACTGGGTCGTTTATAAACAACAGAAATTTATTACTCATAGTTCCAGAGACTGGGAAGTCCAGGATCCAGTGTCTGATGAGTGTCCCCCTCACATGGCAGATGGGGCAAAGGAGCTCTCTGGGGTGTCTTTTATTAAGACATAAATCACATTCATGAGGGCTCCATGCTCATGCTAATCACCTCCCTCCTCCCCCGAGCGTCATTTCTAAACATCACCACATTGGGAATTAGGTGTCAACATATGAATTTTGGAGGAACACAATCATTCAGTCGATATTACGGGAATGAATTAATAACAGTAGATTTCAAAACATCAAACTAATAGCAAATTTTGCACTCTGGACACTTTAAAGGCCGACACTGTAAGACACTGAAAAGAGAGGAATTCAAGAAAGTGTTAATAGCACAGTGAGAGATGCAAATTTTATCCATCAAGTATTTACTGAATGGTTACTGCATGCCAGGAATGTGGAAATGTGACAACGAGCCATACAGATTCTTGCTCTGTGCTTTACAGGTTTATATCTTGGTGCAATTGTAACTGTAGGAGAATGCCCTTACATGACCTTTCCTCCTCACCCTGCTGGAATATTCAAAGTAGAGACACAAGTCTCAGGTTGCCCTGATGTGGAAATCATCTACTTGAGTTTAGGAGGATTTGGAAAGCCTGGTAAACATCTATTGCTCAAAACCCGGTATAGAAAGAGGACTTAGGAATGCAAAGGGAAAGTTTTCTAAAACATCAAAGAAGAAGAAAAAGGAGAAGAAGGATACAAAGGAGGAGGAGGAAAGAAAGAAAGCAGCACTAAGAGCAGCACTAAGAGCAGTAGAAGGGTCTGAGGCTTCCATGTTTTTATATAATCTTCATTCATTCATCTATTTAAGAGTAAACACAAGTCATTAAATTATCTTCTATAATATGCTTTAAATTGTCTTAGGCACTGATGATACAGAGATGAAAGATGATCCTCTACAATTTTGTAGTTCACAGATAAACTAACAAGACTCTACCTGTTGGTCTGAGTAAATACAGTGTCACACACACCTGAAAAAGTACAGAGAAGAGACTCGATCTCATTTCTAGGACTATATCCCAAGAAAGAAACACCAATCAGAAAGAATATATATTTACCCCTATATTCATAGCAGCACAATTTACAATGATTTGGAAACAGCCTAAGTGACCATCAGCAGATGAGTGGATTAAAAACTGTGGTACATCTACACAATGGAATACTACGCTATGCTGCTGTAAAAAAAAAAGGAACTTCTACCATTTGCAACAGCATGGATGGACCTGGAGAGCATTATGCTAAGTGAAATAAGCCAGTCAGAGAAAGATAAATATCACATGATCTCACTCATTTGTGGAATATAATGAACAACATAAACTGATGAACAAAAATAGGTCCAGAGACAGAGAAGCATCAAACAGACCTTCCTCAGAGAGAAGGTAGGGGAGGGGATAGAGATCAACCAAAGGACTTGTATGCATGCATATACTAGTAAGCATAACCAATGGACACAGACACTAGGGGGGTGAGGGTATGTGCTGGGGTGGGGGGCACTGCTGGAGGCTAATTCCAGCATGTCATAAACGAAAGAAGTTTCATCAAAAGGTTGATGGAACTTGGGGCTTATTCAGCAGGGCTGAATATCTACATATTACCTGCTGCTGGAATAGCTGAAAGCATTTCCCCAAACCTAAAGATTTGCATATATTATTGCCTGCTACCTGACAGCGGAAGGCAGGTCCGCCCAACCTGACAATGCCTACTGTACACCAAACCTTACCTTTTGATATGTGTATCTGCTTTGCTTTAGGGCAATTTGTGTTAATAAAGAGCCCTGGGTCCGGAGGTAGAGAGAACTTAGCTACTACAGCTAAGCTTCCTCTGGCTCCCCCGTGGATTACAAATTTATATTATATATTTCTAGTCTCTTTAATTTACACGCAGCACCTTCTCCAGATTCTTGAACCCTTCCAGATGCTGGGAAAGACCGGCGACATTAGGGGGCAATGGGGGGAAAAGGAGACATATGTAATACCTTAATCAATAAAAAATTTTTAAAAATGCACAAAGATAAAAAATGCACAAAGGTAAAAAAAAAATAGAGACTCGAAATTCATCACCTGGTTCCTCTTATGCCTGCCATCTTTCATATTTCTTTTCGGTTGTTTTCAGTTTCAGACAGGTTCTTCCCTGGAGAAGCTACAATCTAAGGGGAAGAAGGGGTGAGAGAGGGTCAGGAAGCTCCTAGCTGTTTTCAAAAGTAAGGTGACAGTTGCTAAGAAGAAAAACAAAACAAAATAAATGTGATTCTAGTAGATGAGCAGAAAATGGAAAGTGAAAAAAAGAAAAGCGTGTGTGTTCTATTAACATTTAAAAGGTGTAAGGTACAGATCTTTGCCAATAATCGAAGTTATGTAAATTTAGAACAAAATACCATTTTCATCTTACAAACTGGCAAATATAAAATCTTAAGACAGACATCGCTGGGGAATCATGAAAGGGTCCAACCTGTCTGAGAAATAAAATGCCCATATTCTTTGGTCCTGCAATTTCTCTTTCAGGGACCCTAAGAAAGAATAAAAATGTAGAGGATGACTCTGTACAAGGATATTTTTTCAATGTTATTTACCATAGTAAAAAGTCTAATGTCTAAAAATATAGGAATAGTTAAATAAACCATTGCATTTCGGAAAGTTTGTTTATAACCTTCCTGACTTCTTATAATCCTTAAAGTAATATTTTTAAAAAGGAAAGGGATATGTATACATCTAATTTAAGAATGATCCTCAAATTTTAAAAGTTTGCTTACGACCTATCCGGTTTGGCTCAGTGGATAGAGTGTCAGCCTGTGGACTGAAGGGTCCCGGGTTCGATTCCAGTTAAGGGTACATGCCTGAGTGTGGGCTCGAACCCCAGTAGGGGGTGTGCAGGAGGCAGCCAATCAATGATTCTCTCTCATCATTGATGTTTCAATCTCTCTCTCCCTCTCCTTTCCTCTCTCTAAAATCAATAAAAATATTTTAAAAGAATAAATAAAAGTTTGCTTACTAGCTGTGTTATCTTGGACAGATTATTAGGCCTTTGTGCCTCAGTTTCCACACCTGTAAAATGAAGATAATAGGAGTGTCTTATAGGCTTGAAATGATGATTAAGTGAGTTAATACAAGTAAAATAATTCATGTAATTCCATGTATCACATACTGTTGATGTATTACATGCATATGATACATGCAATTAATATGGCCTGTGTTGTGAAATGGTTAGAGTATCGGCCGTGAACCAATGGGTCGAGGATTCAATTTCAGGTCAAGAGCACAAACCTGGGATGTAAGTTGATCCCGGCCACGGTCAGGCACCTGTGCAGGAGAAAACCAATTGATGTGTCTCTCTCACATCAATGTTTCTCTCTCCCCCGCCCCCTTCCCTCCCTCCAACTGTCCCAAAAAAGTCAATGGAAAAAAATATTCTTGGGTGAGGATTAATAAAATATAGATGTATAATATAAATATATGCAATTAATATATAAACATAATAAAAATAAAGGCATGTAACAAATAAAAACAATTTTATTATATAAAACAAATTCCTAGTTGTGTATTGCTTTATACATAGAACTCTAAGAAAACTTCAGGCAAGAGAATCCCAGGGATTTTCAGTTTAAAATCTCAGGGAAAACACTTTCCACCTTTCAAACTTATGTGCTTTAAAGGATTAGTTACTCAACCATATTTTCAGTGAGTACAAGGAATGAAGGGAAAGAGCAGCTGCCCTTCAGGCCTGCAATTCAAGTAGTCAAGAGGAGTCATCTCTGAAGATCCAGACCAGGCCTGAGAGGGCAGGAGCAAGGGCTGTGTATTTTATAGTAAGCACTTTTATTCTATTTGGTTTTCTTATCTTTTATTTGGTAAAAATAATATTTTAAATGTGTTGGGCCAGGACACAGAAAAACTACTTATCTCCTTCAGGGTCTCCAGCAGAAGAAAAGAAGTGTTTATAACAACAGAACAAGAGCCCTTGGCACCAGAAAGAATCAGAGGTCACAGTTCTCTGAAAGGGCGATGTCAATGGCTACTGGGAGGCTTCACACAATGAGGCCCTTGGCTGAGGCCTGACTGTGTGTGTGTTCGCCTCTCATCGTGGTTCCCAGAAGCAGTCCCAGGCCACCTCAAGGACACCCTGGGAGGAGGTAGACAGTTCTGATTTCTGACTGGCTCTGCTGGACCTGGCCTGCCTGCAGGTTAAGCTCCAGGCAAAACACTGTGAGCTCTAATCTAGTGTACAATCGTTCACTCTGTGTGACTATTTCCTTCTCAGTATCACCCTGAGGACTGAACCCTGATCAAGACAAAGCTCACCTGAGGTACCTTTCAAAGACTTATCTCTAATCTCTCGCAGTAGGAGACAGAAAGGAAGCATTTCTTCCACGAGTGAGACAGGTCTAGTTAAAGAGGTACGCACCGATGTTTTTCAGACACCCAGAGGGAACAGCCTCTCAGGGCAAGAGGAATAAACATCTCTGCCACACACACTCTCTGGTTTGAGCCCAGGAATTTGTTACCTTCAGGATACTTCCAACGGCTCATTCATTCACTCACTCGCCGGCACTGTATGGAGGTACCAGGCACTGAGCTGGGTGTTGAAGACACAGACATGAATGGCAACTTGCATCTTTGGAGTTACCAGGGACTAACAGAGAAACCGAGCCTTACTGGTGGCACCGTATAGATTAGTAGAGAACTGGAGAGAACAGCCTCTAGGCCTCAATTCCTCAGGTAACGAGTAGGCAAATCAGGCACGTTGGCTGAATTAGGTGGTGGTGTGGGGAGGGAGGAGACACACACACACACACACACACACACACACACACACTCCTGTAATTGTTGCATCAATTGAGCTTTATAACGAGACGCTGAAAAGCTTTATAACCGAGACGCTGAAAATGGAAAATAAGCACCAGCGCTATTCCGGGGAACACATCCTCAACATCTTAGCTAGAAACTGTAGTCTTCTAAAGTTGACCTTCTAAAGTTGACCAGAAAAGCGAAATTGAATTTTATTTCTATTTGGATGAAACGAGAGCATGAAAGTCTTGAAGAGGCGAAGCTTGGTTTCCGACATCATGCGGCCTCTGACTGCGGTCACGCCGGCGGGGAGCGGGGCCGCCTTCGCCACCAGAAGGTGACCTGCCGTTTTGGGGAGGAGGAGGGCATGTGCATACTTGAGCCCTTGTCCTTGAAGGGGATTGAGCGAGCGGAGGGGAGGGGTGGGCGGTGCTCGGGTTTCCAATCACAATGGAGAAAGCTGGGAGGCTGCAGAGGGGCGGGCCCGCCTCTTCCTCCTCCTTGCAGAGCCTGCGCCCGAGCAGCTGAAACTGTTTTCTTGGCGCGACTCTTCCTACCATCTGAGCAGCCTTCTCTCTCCTGGTAGGTTTCAGCTCCATATCCTCGATCCTGACTCAAAGGCCACCCGGGAGCGTCAGACAGGGGAGTCCTTGTGTTGCAAGAGTGAGGGAAGAACTGAGCAGGAGGATGTCCTCCACGGCCTTCAGCCCTGAGCATCCTGACTCCAGTCCTGGCTCAGCCCGTGGGTTCGAGGCTGCGGGTCGTGCCTTGCGCGGGGGGAGCAAGGTGGAGCCGAGGCGGTGCGGCCGAGCCCCAGCTTTGGCCGCCGCGCAGCGGGGCTCGCATTCGGCCGGTGCTCCTTGGCGGGGGAGGGCGGGGGCGGGGGGAGACTTTCATTTGCAGCTAAACCCCGGGCTCGCGCCCTTGATGGGCTCAGGGCGGTCACTGTACCCCCAGTGCCTGAGGATCCAGGAGAGGAAGGAGGGACGAGGGGATAGGCTGGCTGATCTTGAACCTGGGCAATGGGATCTCCTGCCCCGAGAATGGAGAGATGCCCCTGCACTGGCGGGGAGGAGGGTCAAGGATGACCTGCAGGTTTGACCTGCTCTCCGGCTTGGCCCGGCAGCTGGAGACGCTGTCCTTTCCAGAGCTCTAGAAGGATGCCTTCCGGGCCTTTTTTCCTGGATGCGCGGGGTGCTGTGTTTACTTTGCAGCTTTGGGTGTTGAGAGTGAGGAAGGCCTCGACGTTTTCCGTGGAGACCTTCTCCGAGGAGACCTGTGGTTGCCGCCTCCCTTGTGACCTGCCCCTCGGGGCTGCGGGCGCCAGGGCGCAGGAGGAGAGGTGGCCTGTGGGCGGCCAGCACTGGAGGCTGCACTTCGGGCCTGGAGAGAGGGGGAGGGGGGAGGGGGAGGGGAGGGCCGGCGCTGGCTTAGTGGAGGAATTAGATGGCAAACATGGCTTTTTAAAAAGTTAGAATGGAGAGCTATTCGTGAAGGGGGTCTTCGTTCCTGAACTTAAGGCACTGGTTTATTTCTAATGACTTCTATGCAAAAGGGGGTAGGGGGACTGCACTGTGAAGGACCAAGCATCAGAGGTTATTTTTACCCTGCGTATCATTCTTTTTCCTTACAGCCACCACTCTGACCTTGGCACGGTCCTGCATACAATACAGAACCTTTTATTCTAATTTTTAGTAACTTGTATTAAGGAAATCTTGAAGAAAAACACTTTCTCCAGAAAGATACGAAAGAATCTGTACTGCCTCTAAATTGTAATTTCTGAAATTCCCAAAATTGATTTTAAAAGATCTATCTGAACAACCGGTCGGTATTTATGTAGCAACCGTAACTGGATTTTTGTTTTCCATTGCTTTCTGCGTCCTCTATGTACCTGAAGGATCTAAAGCAACTAATGAAAATAAACTTAATGGAGAAAAACTGTGCATTTGTATCTACCGCTGTTCAACAAAAAGAGAGGCAGCATTCTTTCTTCTGATTCTGCTAAAAATGCAGGACGTGTATGAATTTCATTGTAAGGTCATCTGGAAAGACAGTTGCATGCTGTTCTGGATTTCACTAGCATCCACAAGAAATGCAAATGTGCTCTGTAAAGGCTAAAGAATCTCTCAATTTAGGAAAATGTGGGGTTTTTTTTGGGGGGGGGATAGGTTTAGAACAAAATAGTTGTTACACAGTTGTCTCCAAATTTAAGTACTTTATTCCAACTCAGAGACTTTCTAACTCTTAACATATACAATTGCTAAACTAGGTTTTGTCATTTAGTTTATTGCAGACTAGAAACAAAAAAACAGGATTGGGAAGCAGGGGCGCAATTTGAAACAGGCACAATGACCTCCAAGGCTACAGTCTAGCATTATAAGTAAAAGGAAACATAAATAATGGACATTATAATGGGTCACGATGATAACTGATACTTAGTTCTGAAGAAGAGGCTTACTAATGATCTGTACCCTCTCTGTTTAAGAAGGCAGGGTGGTACAGTAAATTTTGCCATTTGTTTTAAGTATTCAAAACCTGATTATCTGATGTTACAGATAAATTTGGTATTACTGTGTAGAATGTTTTCCCATAGTTTTCAATTTATTTTTTTTTAATTTTGGGGGGCTTTTAAAAAAAATAACTGGAAAGAAACGAACTCAAAGGTTGATAATCTCTTATTGGAACCTCCTGAAAGGAAAATATATAATTATCTAACCACCTTTCAGTAAGCTTCCAAGGTACACTAAAAGGAATTCAGGGTAATTTTTGGGGGGGGGAGGACACCTTTTGCACAAACATCACTCATCACTATTTTATTGTTACTGTATTTATTTAAGCACACATTGTATATTCAGTACACTGTGACACATTTTAAATAAGACTAAAGTATGCCTAGCTGGGTGGTTCTGTTGGTTCGAGTATTGTCCCGTGCACATATCTGAGTTATGGGTTCCATCCCTAGTCGGGGCATATGCGGGAGGTAACTGATGAATGTTTCTCTCTATCCCTCTCTCTCCCTTCCTCTCTCTAAAATCAATGAACATGTCCTTGGTTGAGGATTTAAAAAATCATCATCATAAGATTTAATTAGAAGAAAACAATAGAAGAACAAGTTAGTCCCTATCTTCCAAGTGTGATAATAACCATTAGTAGAATTATATTGATAATTGGCCATTAATTTTTTTAGACCAAGCTTAAATACGAGTTAATAGTGAGCCCTAACTTAGTTTACATAGTTACATATAAATTCTTTAGAAGGAGAGTAGAAAGATCAGTTCATTTAAATATAAATATTTTTGTCTTTTAGGCAGTGAATGAATAGCCACAAGATGAAAATTATTAAATTACAACTTGTTAAATGCTAATACGGAATCATAGACTGAAGAACCCAAATTCAAATAGCTTCATGGAGGTCTTATCTTAAGTTCTCCATTAAATGAGTCACATGGTTCTTTAAAGTATATTCTGTGTCCTAGCAGACCATTACGCTCTTTTTAAACTGTACTTTAATTAAAAAATTGCAGTAGTAACATTTTTAGGATAGTTCCCATTCAAATCTCATGTGTAATATTTTGATTCTTTTCTTACAGGGCACAATGGCGACTCTTAAGGAAAAACTGATTGCACCAGTTGCCAAAGAAGAGGCAACAACCCCAAACAATAAGATCACTGTCGTGGGTGTTGGACAAGTTGGTATGGCATGTGCCATCAGCATTCTGGGAAAGGTACGTTTCAAGAACACCATACATGCTGGACACTTTCAGCGTGTGTTCTTCAGATACTTCAGGTTTTTATTGTATCTTTAAAAGATGTTTTTATCCTGAATAATTTTTTTTAATTTTTTTTAAAGTATATTTTATTGATTTTTTTACAGAGAGGAAGGGAGAGAGATAGAGAGTTAGAAACATCGATCAGCTGCCTCCTGCACATCCCCCACTGGGGATGTGCCCGCATCCCAGGCACATGCCCTTGACCGGAATCGAACCTGGGACCCTTCAGTCCACAGGCCGACACTCTATCCACTGAGCCAAACCGGCTTCGGCCTGAATAATTTTTTAAAAATATTTTATTGATTTTTTACAGAGAGGAAGGGAGAGGGATAGAGAGTTAGAAACATCGATGAGAGAGAAACATTGATCAGCTGCCTCGGCACACTCCCTACTGGGTATATGCCGGCAACCAAGGTACATGCCCTTGACTGGAATCGAACCTGGGACCCTTGAGTCCGCAGGCCGATGCTCTGTCCACTGAGCCAAACCAGTTAGGGCTATCCTGAATAATTTGAAGTAAGTTGTAGGCATGATACTGCACCTTCAAATATGTAAGCCTGTGTCTCCTGAGAGAATGACAGTGTCCCTGTATGACACAATAGAGTTAAGATTCCTAGGGAACTGAATGTTTATATAATACTATTATCTAATATACAGTGCCCAGATTTAAAATTCTCCAGCTGTCAATATCATGCTTTTTATGGCTGTTTTCACCCCAATCCAAGATCACATATTTTATATACTTGTCACATCTCTTTATTCTTCTTTAATTCAGAACCATTACTCGGTTTTCTTTGTCTTTCATATCAGTGACATTTTTGAAGAGTCCATGTCAATTTTGTAGAACGTTCCTCCACTTATGTTGGTCTGATGTTTCCTTGTAATTATATCCAGGTTAATATTTTTGGCTGGGGTCATGACTAGGTGATGTAGTATTCTTCCTGATACATTACATCAGGAGTCATGCAGTGTTCAACTCACTTCATTGCTGGTGGTGACTGCAAGATTTCTCCACTGCAAATCTCCCCTTTTCTTCTACAATTAATAAATAATGTGCACGGTGGCTTTTTGAGGTCATGGAAATATCCTATTATTCTCCTCAAAATTTTACCCAATTGTTTTATTTTGAAATAATTTAAAATTTACAGAACATTTGTAAGAAATAGTAAAAAAAAAACACACCTATATCTTTCATATCCACTTTATCCAGATTTACCAATTCATAGATTTTTATTATATTCTCTACACACACACACACACACACACACACACACGGGATTCTTTTTTAACCATTTGAGAATCAAATGCAGATATCATACTCTTCTAAATCCATAAGAGTATATTTATTTAAAATAGGACATCTTCAAATATTCTCACATAACAAATGTGATTATCAATATCAGGAGGTTTAACGTTGATATCATACTATTAGCACCTTCCACTCCAGACTGTATTTTTCCTTTATACTTCCATGGACCTGGGGCTTGCCTTGTATCCTGTTGTGCTCTAAATCATAATTAGCTTTGTTTAGTTTCTGAGGACTTTTGAGGAAAGAGCTCTTTTCTTGTTTACCTCACTGAATTCATTCTTGTTTCTTCTCAAGGTTGCCTTCAATATAGGAACTACCTACACACCTCCAAAAGCAAAAATGCCTTGTCTTTAGAACACACTGTCTCTTTGTATTTATGGGAAGGCTGCCTGAATAACTCCTCACCAAGCATAATTCTATTTGCAAGGTTTAAATTCTAAAGGAACAAATTCTGGATCCCCACCGAGAAAAAGTTATCAAAGCAATCAACTAAAATATGTAGGGTGCAATAATGAAGGTTTTGTTCTTTTGCATTTTTTAAAAAATATATTTTATTGATTTTTTACAGAGAGGAAGGGAGAGGGAGAGGGATACAGAGTTAGAAACATCGATGAGAGAGAAACATCAATCAGCTGCCTCTTGCACGCCCCCCACCGGGAATGTGCCCGCAACCCAGGTACATGCCCTTGACCGGAATCGAACCTGGGACCCCTCAGTCCGCAGGCCGACGCTCTATCCACTGAGCCAAACCGGCCAGTGCTCTTTTGCATTTTTTTCTAGCTCATTTTATTTTATTTTTTTTAAATATATTTTATTGATTTTTTACAGAGAGGAAGGGAGAGAGATAGAGAGTTAGAAACATCGATGAGAGAGAAACATCGATCAGCTGCCTCCTGCACACCCCCTACTGGGGATGTTCCCGCAACCCAGGTACATGCCCTTGACCGGAATCGAACCTGGGACCTTTCAGTCCGCAGGCCGACGCTCTATCCACTGAGCCAAACCGGTTTCGGCGATCTAGCTCATTTTAATTGACTAGGTGCCTGTGATTTACTAGTAGGATAGCTGCTTCCCAAATTACAGGGAATTTAAATAACCACACTTTAGTGCTCACTGTCCATGCCAGTAAAAATTAAACGTAGTCCATTTTACGTTCCTTTTATGTAACATTTGAGGTGTAACCTGTTCAAAGTGTTTTAACCGAAATGCTTCATTTTTAACAACAACCTGAAGAAGTGGGAGCTGCCCTATCCTGTTTTCAGCTGAGGTGGCTGAGACTTGAGATGAAGTAGTCTGCCCACAGTCTACTGGTGGGGGCAGAACAATATACTTTTTTCTTTTTTTAATCCTCACCAGAGGATATTTTTTCATTGATTTCTGGAGAGAGTGGAAGGGAGGGAGGAGAGGGGGAAGGGAAACATAGACTTGAGAGATTGGTTCACACACACACACACACACACACACACACACACACATATCCTGACCTAGGCTGCATGCAACCAGGGTATGTACCCTTGATGGGAAATCAAACCCATGACCCCTCCGTCTGCGGGGCCCATGCTCTAACCACTGAGCTACTGGCCGGGGCATGATGGAACTGTATTTTGAACCCAAGACTGAAATTTCTTTTTATTCTGTGCTAGTATTTGGGTGGTTAAAAACAAAGGTATTAATACAATACCAGCTACGGATTCCTGCTGATCTCAAAATTTACATCTTT
The DNA here is from genome assembly GCF_000147115.1 of Myotis lucifugus. Classification (NCBI taxonomy): domain Eukaryota; kingdom Metazoa; phylum Chordata; class Mammalia; order Chiroptera; family Vespertilionidae; genus Myotis; species Myotis lucifugus. The sequence goes on from NW_005871126.1 coordinate 3,467,681, forward strand.
CAGAAACCTGTATGTGAGCTATCATGGGTCTATGAGTACTTCTATGACTGTTTTAATTGTACATTTGAAGTCTTCCCTAGTAAATAATTTAATTGAGACGGTATCTGCAGTTATATAATACTTTGGCCCATTTCAGGTGCTTGAGAGAACAGACCCTGCTGCTAACACAGTAGTAATCTTCCAATTCAGATGCTTACTGCGAGGGAATGACTGCCTTGTTCAAAGGCCATTTGATTAATTAAAACTATTTAAATCTTATTTTAATGAGTAAGCATGAAAGTGCTTCAAAATTGGTATTGATATTTGCTGAGGATTATAAACCCCACTAGTTTAACAGAGAAAGGAAATGAACAGTGCCTACTCTGTTTAGTCTCTATATTTTGCTTCATTTCTCTACGAAAGTTCTGGGAGGGGATTGTCATCTATGTATTATCGTTGGGGAAAAAAAAGACTCAGAAAGATTAAGTGACTTAGTTAAGATCACATAGTGAGCTCCAGACCTGGCCTTCTGAGTTCATCGCTGGTGTGCTTTACAGCGGACACACATTGCTTTGGCCCAGAAACTGAGCCTAGCTAGGGCATCAGAGATAGAGAGGTTGAGGGGGCCCACACCTCAGCTAGGCCTGTGAAGGCAGCTCAGGCCCCTAGTACCATGTCCCAACGTTACGAAGACTCAGTTAACTATTTTCTGCTTGTGCTCTTTCCCACTCCCCCGACCCTCATTGCCAACATCATAACCATAGCGAGTTTTATAAAAACGGGAACTCTCCTACTTAACACTTTTCAGTAATGCCACAGGGCACGTAATGCTACACACCTGCAAAGACCCTGCAAGGCCTCAAGGATCTTTCCCTGCCTGTCTCAGGGCAAAGCAGCGGAGTGCACAACCCTAGGGGGCGCCATCCACAGTGTCAGGAGCACCTGCCGATGCAACGTGGTGGCGTTGTGTCGGACCTCATCTCTCACCCTCTGCCTTATTTCTTCAAAACATCAAGCTCATTTCTGTGTAAACCTTTTCACTTGGTTTTCTCTTCACCTGGAATGTCTACCCCATACCCGTGCTCGGCAAACCGCGGCTCGCGAGCCACATGCTGCTCTTTGGCCCCTTGAGTGTGACTCTTACACAAAATACCACATGCGGGCGTGCACATACAGTGCGATTGAAACTTCGTGGCCCATGTGCAGAAGTCGGTATTTTGTGGAAGAGCCGGTATTTTGTGGAAGAGCCACACTGAAGGGGCCAAAGAGCTGCATGTGGCTCGTGAGCCGAGGTTTGCCGAGCTGCAGTTTGCCGACCATCACAGAGGTGACCCTTCCTATCAATCATATCATGCCTTTGCAGGCAGGCTTTCCCTGACTCTCCAATACAAAGTGAACTTCCCAGTAACTTCAATATCACCGTGCCCCTGGTGTGTATAGCGCTTGCATCATCAGAATCATCTTAAATTGTCTGCTTCATTCCTGTTCTTTTCCTGATACATTTAATGAGAGCAAGGACTTTGCTAAATTTGTTCATTCCTGTATTCCTGATGAGTAGAATAATGCCTGGCACATTCAGCAATAAATATATATTAAATAAATGAATATTCCTGCTGTTACTAGTAAACTGCATTTACATTTGGCTGAATTTTTTCATAGCTTTTCCTTTTCCGTGGCTTTTGCCAAATATGACTTCTGCCCCACTACCAATCCCAAACTCTGCAGGGAGCTGCCAACTCCCCCTCGGCCTGCCGGGGTCACATGTTGCTTCCATGAAGATTCTTCCCTGAGCCTCTGTGCCCAGCTGCCTTAGGTCTGAGTGTCTGTTCTTGATCCTCAACTTCAGCCGTTTTCTTGAACAAACAGCATAAGAAGTCTTTTAGAAGGAGCAAAGTAATTACAGATATACTACAAAGCGGTTTTTATAGGCAAAGTCAGCTTACAAGTGGGACTTAATTAAAACTTGGAATTTGGACAAGAATAGACAGGTTAATGGAACAGACTAGAAGCCCAGAAACAGGCCCAAACCATATTAAGTGATAGAAGTGACATTCCAGAGGAGAAGAAAAAACAGATTATTGAAAAATAGTGCTTACCCATTTATTTGAAAAAAGTTACACCTTTTCCTACCACAAATTTCATGCACCCTAAACACTTCAAAATAAAAATGCAACCATCAGTGCGGCTCGGTTGGAGCATCATCCAGTACACTGGAGGGTGGCGGGTTCCATCCCTGGTCCGGGTGTGTACAGGAAGCAACTGATCGATGTTTCTCTCTCACTTTGAGGTCTCTCTCTCTCTCTCTCTCTCTCTCTCTCTCTCTCTCTCTCTCTCTCCCTGTCTCTCAAATCATTGGAAAGCATGTCTTCAAGTGAGGATTTAAAAAATGCAACCATCAAATATTAAAGCATTGGTGGCAGGAATTTACCAGCTAAGAGAACCAAGAGGCAGATTATGGCTGTGCCCAGTCCACACGATACTTTAGACGAAAAGACATTTTTGTAGACATTTCAACAGTGATGGTCGTGTTTTTCAACTGGCCTTATTCCTTAATAAATTATTGCTTTTGCAATTAATCTGGGTCTTGCAGTTTCAAATATTTAAAAATATATTTACAACTTAAGTGGAATACATAGATGGCAAATTCATGGGCTATCCACTAAGTTACTGCAGAAGGAGATTTATTTAAGCCGAACAGCAGCATCAGTCCTCAGTCACACGTGTTCCATTTGCCTGCCTCCACACTTGGAGGACATTCAGTGGTGCAGATGCAGCTAAATTCGGCGCGGCAATTATTTTTTAAAGTGTTGGATCCCTTCCTTCCTTGCCAGCTGTGTAGGCACTTCTCAGCCAATTCTCTACACCCACTGAAATAAAAGACAGGATCTGAGATCCTGTGATATCCTTTTCCACTTAAGCCCCAAATTGTTTTGCCCTGTTGCCTTCACCAGCACACATGTGATGTTACTAAAATAAGAGTGATGTTCTTTGTGTTCAGGACCTTGACAGAATGCTAGTGCTATTATTAAGTTGTATTGAACATAACCTAGTGGGTTGCCAAATAATGCTTCATTATAACATTGATGTGATGCTGTAGGAACTTATCTCTTGTTTATATCAATTAGTTTATGGTAAAATTGGTTTCGGAATAGATCATTTCACCACAGTTCCAAGAACCGATCAACAATGTTAAGTGAGGACTTACTGTATAATGTAGGACTTAAAAAACAACATGAATGAGGGTTTTGTGTGACCTTGTTAGAGGCTGCAAAGGAACAGAACCGTTTTAAAAGGGTTAAAACATGTGTTTAAGTAAAAATAGATGAAAATTAATGCCAGTGTTTGACATTTGTGGCAATGAGAAAATATTTACAAGTAATTCCCGTCTCATAAAAGGGTGATTTCAGAAAATTTTCAAGTTAAGTTGTTGCTTGGAACTAAGACCACATTCCATCACAAGGAGGCTTGAGTCTCAGATAAACCATCACAAGCAAACCCTCACAGCTCACTTCTGTAGGCTAGCCAGCCACTGGGGTTCTGGAGACAGGATTGTCCTCATTCCTTGGCTCCTGCAGGGAGCGGGACCTGCTTTGATGGCAAGCAAAAGTGGATCAAGTTTCTTGTTGGCAATCTCACCTCTCTCTGCTTCTTCTCTCTCTGCTGGTCACCAGTTACACCCAAGGTTACTCCTTATCCTTCAAAGTTCTTCCTGAACTCCAATTACCAGTGGGCTCCAGCACTGATATATCATATTAAGCTAATTATTTTGCCAAGGGTCCTACTAAAAACAGCAGAGGCAAAGACTAGTGATGTTTCAATGGGAAGGATAGCTACTTTTTATTTTGCAAATAATGGATTTCCATAGAATAACCAAATTTCAAAGCTGAAAGGCTATTTAATTGCATCTAGAGTGACACCCCCTTCACCTTACCCTCTCCCCCCCCCCGCCCACTTTTATAAGAAGAAAAGATCAAGGACTTGCTGAAGAACATGCGTGAATACTGAAAGGAAGAATCCAGAGTTTTGTTTTTCTTCCTCCCCACTATTCATGCAGAGATATGGAGAAATATAACTGTGTAAAATATGTTATGTATAAGACGTTTTATAAAACATGTGAAATTATGATATTGGATCAAGATTTAGGCCAGTGGTTCTCAACCTTCCTAATGCCGTGACCTTTAATACAGTTCTTCATGTTGTGGTGACCTCCGACCATAAAATTATTTTTGTTGCTACTTCATAACTATAATTTTGCTACTGTTATGAATCGTAATGTAAATATCTGATATGCAGGATGTATTTTCATTGTTACAAATTGAACATAATTAAAGCATAGTGATTAATCACAAAAACAATATGTAATTATATATTCAATATGTGTTTTCCGATGGTCTTAGGAGACCCCTGTGAAAGGGTCGTTCGACCCCCAAAGGGGTCGTGACCCACAGGTTGAGAACCACTGATTTAGGCTTTTCTTTTGCGTGGGTGGTATAGGATGACAATTGGAATAGAAAATAAAAGAACTCTGAGACTTGGCACGTTTGGATTGATTATGTTTGGAGAATCTACTAGTCCTGGATCCCTCTGTCCATAAAACCCTCTTTCCTTGATCCACCAAGGTACTGGTCAGAGCTAAGCCGAGGATTCCAAACTTCAGCCAGGGCTTTAAATCCTACTCTAAAGTGAACTTAAACTCATGATGGTCTAAACCAAATCTGCCCTCAGAAACCCTCCACCGTTGGGGTGACCTCAGGGATGGACACTCTGCCCAAGGTTGTTCCTGGGTCTAGGTGAATCTCTTTGTCACCATCCCCAAGTAATGTAAAGAATTGTGCACCCTGAGGCCACTGTTGGATCAAGTTGGTTTCAGCAGTAATCTTTACAGCTACATATTCTTAAAGCCATTTGCATTGTGTCAAGTTGAATACTAGAATGAAATTCTGAAAAAGCAGTGTCTTGAATATTAATAGTTCATTATTCAAGATGTTTTATGATGAATTTGTTTCAAGAGCACACCTAACCTCTGTGATTAAAGTCTCGAGGTTTATAGACATTTGGCTCTTAGCCATTTAAAGGGTCTCTGGGTTGTACTGTGAGCTGGGATATCCTAGAGTAGCTTAGGGCACTAACACCTGTTTTTGTGATTCTAGTCTCTGGCTGATGAGCTGGCCCTTGTGGATGTGTTGGAAGATAAACTCAAAGGAGAAATGATGGATCTGCAGCATGGAAGCTTATTTCTTCAGACACCTAAAATTGTGGCAGATAAAGGTAGTGTTACTTCATGCCCAATGCAACCTTATCTAATAATTGATATCCTCAGCCCCTGATACAACATTAGTCTTCCCATCGTGGTGAATCTAGTGTTGGCAGTCTCTTCTTTCCTTTGGGCTCCAATTCATTCTGGAGGACAAAGACAAAAGTATTACCTCTGTAAACATCCATGTGGCTTCCACACATTTGGTACATAACATTTTAGCAAATTGTATTCTAATGTTTGTTTATGTGTGTCTGAGAACGGGAAGGTTTCAGACAGGAAAAAACATTTGCCCAAAGTAATTTATTTGAGCGCCTTGATGAAGCTAAATGCATTCATGTTCCAGCCGTCCATTCTAGCTGAGCAGGTTTATGCGATGGCTCTGCCAGCACAGCATGGCTCTGCCTAAAGATACAGAAATGTGGGCTCCAAGGTAACAGCTCCTACCAATAAGAGCTGTTACTGATTGGATTGTTGAGCAGTCTCTGTACTGTGAAACTTTCTGCATGGCTTATCTTACTTCATCCTCATAGCAGCCCTTTGAGAGGTAGTTCCTATTACCTCCGTTTTATGGGAGAGGAAACTGATAAAATATTAATGACTGTCAAAAGTTACATAGCAGCATAGCTTAATTGTGAATCATCCATAGCTATTGAGTCTAATGATTGCATCAAATCATAATGTCTTTCGTTTTTGGGGAAAGGACACGTCCTCCAGAGAAACTCCCTGCTCAAAGTGAATAAGCTTGAGTATTAGAAATTAATTGCCTGCCAAGAATTAAACACTTCAGTTCCCTCCTTCCCCATCATAGACTGAATTAACATTATAGACCAAAAGATACCTTTAAATTGCTTTTTTAAAAAAAATTTGTAATTAAATTGGAAAGGAGGCTGGTTTCTCTTTTATTTTTAATATGTTTGTATTGATTTCAGAGAGGGAGGGAGAGAGAGATAGAAAAGTCAATGAAGAGAGAGAATCATTGATGGGCTGCCTCCTGCACACCCCACACTGGGGATCGAGCCCACAACCTGGGCATGTGCCCTGCCCGGGAATCGAACCGTGATCTCCTAGTTCAGTGATGGCGAACCTTTTGAGCTTGGCGTGTCAGCATTTTGAAAAACCCTAACTTAACTCTGGTGCCGTGTCACATATAGAAATTTTTTTGATATTTGCAACCATAGTAAAACAAAGACTTATATTTTTGATATTTATTTTATATATTTAAATGCCATTTAACAAAGAAAAATCAACCAAAAAAATGAGTTCGCGTGTCACCTCTGACACGTGTGTCATAGGTTCGCCATCACTGTCCTAGTTCATAGGTTGACGCTTAACCACTGAGCCATCCCGGCCGGGCTGCTTTTTTTATTTTTTATTGAAGGGCTGCCTGTTGGACTCACTGTTTATGCTTTGTATTATTACTGACAATGCAGTATTCTATAAAGTCAATTGCAAGTCGAAATTCTTAGCCAGAGGCATAATTTAAGACCTTTTTTATTTTTCTGGTACATTCTCCTGAACCAGTTTTATGTTTGGAATGCTTCCCTATAGAAGGAAGGAGCCACAGGAGCATTGTAAAACCTTATAATACAGAAAACGTAATTCTCATGTAAATTCTAGAAGCGTATGCATGTTGAGATAGTTTGGGGGCATATCACACCTGGTCTGTTTTGAAAAAGAGTTGTATTTAAAGTACCTTTTGCCTTCTCCCTCTAGACTACTCTGTGACCGCCAATTCTAAGATTGTGGTGGTAACTGCTGGAGTTCGCCAGCAAGAGGGAGAGAGTCGTCTGAACCTGGTGCAGAGGAACGTTAATGTCTTCAAATTCATTATTCCTCAGATCGTCAAGTACAGCCCTGATTGCATCATAATTGTGGTTTCTAACCCAGGTATTTGAATGCCTGAAGGGATCAGTTATGTTAAGTTCATTGTGTTCGGGGTTTATTTTATTTTGCTTTTTGAATTTAAGAAAATCTGTCTTGGTGTTCACTAGCAGAAGCAATTCACATGTCTTTTGTTAATGGCCCTAAAAGAGTGTTTGCAGAACTAATGGTACTGTCCCAGGCCAAATGTTTAAAGATGTGAGAATTGTTTTACTGGTATATAAAGCAGTTTCATCTGTTTGTTTAATCTGGGTTTGTTGTAGAGTCTAAAAGCTTTTAAAATTTCTGTAAAGATTATCCTGGGGTACATAATGAAACATTTGAACGTGGCTTCAATTTCTAAGAAATGTTTTAGCATATCTGACTTTTTGTTTTCCTAATCTCTAAAACTTCAGAATTGAATCATATTAAATTTGAAACAAAGAGTTTAAGAAAATCATTATTTAGTCCTGATTTAAAGATGGAAACAGGCTGTATAAATAGACCAACACATGCTAACACCAAATGTTGTTAAAACGTAATACTTCTGGTTAAAAAGAATTGCATTATTTTAGCCTACACAGTCAAAATCCACTCTCTATTTCACACTTCTTATGTCTATAGATTGCCACCGAACTTATTGTTTATTGGTGAGCATAATAGATACATTGATAAAATGGTAAAACTGATTATCTCTGACAGCTCATATAGAGAAAAATTGTGAATAATATTTCACAATCCTAATACTTTGTGAAATATTGAGAGTTGAAAGCCAGCAAAGACAGAGGTTATTTTAGTATTCTTATTCTCTGTAATTCTGGGTCGCAGTTTATTAAATAGCTCAATCCTGCATCTGAATGTTCTCACGGTGGCAGATAGATGTAGGACAGGAATGAGAAATGCCTGGCACATAATGAAGTTGTTGTGTCCTGTACCTCAGGCAGACATTAATAACTGGTTATACCGCTTTCCAGGGGTAGCTTCAGAGTTTTAACTCTCCCAGGAGTCAGACTGGCCCGAATCCAAGTTGCCAAGGAAGGGTTTATAATATCTAGTCCATAATGACCTTAAACTGTCTTAGCCAGTGTCTGTCTATGACTGTGGAGATGGAGACTGCAAAATTAACCCCTTGCCTTGCTTGTGTGCGCATATTCCTACTTCTGCAGCTTAGCCCGTAAGTACTGTGACCACAAGTTTGGCCTCTGTGCAGTCTCAAGCTGAGCCACATCAGAATGAAGGCTCTGTCATAGAAATCTTTTTATTAAATAGTAGGAAATGTTAATATCTTGTATTATAACAATTATTTACTAAGTAGTATCTGTTCCCGGGAAAATTTATAGTAGCATCCCTTGGTAATTTGGTAACCAATGCCTTTTGGTTTATGATGACAGTCACTAACAGTCACGGAATGTTAGAATTAGAAGAAACGTAAGGGGTGATCTAATTCAACCCTTTTTCTTTCCACATACAGTAAATTAATTAATCTGCTAGGTTCTTATATATTCTCATTTCAAGTAAGAAATTCCCATTTCTCCTAACAAATAAAAAGCACAATATTGCATTTTTCTTGTCTCGCTAAACCCCATTATCTCTAATATGAACAGTCAAAGTACGTTTTTATAGGCACGTCTCATTTGGAGAATGGGGAAGTGGGAGAGCAGGAAGCGGGGCACCCACTAATTTACAAAGCAGTCGAAATCAGTTTTGATTTACTTGCATATATTTTTCTAAAATTTGTAGTGGATATTCTCACATATGTTACCTGGAAACTAAGTGGATTACCCAAGCACCGTGTGATTGGAAGTGGATGTAATCTGGATTCTGCTAGATTTCGCTACCTTATGGCTGAAAAACTTGGCATTCATCCCAGCAGCTGCCATGGATGGATTTTGGGAGAACATGGCGACTCAAGTGGTAAAAAAAAAAATAAAAAATAAAAAATAAATTAATATAAAAAATAGACAGTATTTACTGTGTACTACTTTATGGTATTATTCTTGCCATTCTGAAAGTTTTGAAGATGTTTTTATTGATTTTAGAGAGAGAGGAAGGGAGAATGATAGATACATCAATGAGAAATAGACATCGATCCGCTGCCTCTTGCACATCCCCTCTTGCATGTGCCCTGACCAGGAATCAAATCGGGGACCTCTTGGCTCATGGGTTGATGCTCAATCATTGAACCACACTGCCTGGGCTGATTTTTTTTAATGCATTTTTATATAACAGTACAAATAAGTAATTTGTGGGGGATAACTTTATATAGACTAGGGAAATAATTGATTCATCATCATATTTTTTTTTGCCTGCTAAATTTAGTATTAACTAATTATTCTTAGTTCAATGCATTATTACTATGAAGATGTTTTGTGTTAAAAACATTTATGAAAATTGTGATTGTATTTAATAACCCTAAGCCTATTTATTAAACATAGAATTTCATACATTGAATAGGTGTATTGTATAAAACTATAATAATACAAAATGTTAATATTAATAATAATGATAACAATGATCTTTCTTTTACTAAATTTATTTCTGCCCAGTATACAAATTTAAGTATAAATTTTCCTTTGGATTTACTTGGAGTTTGTAATGTGATATTTGTAATGAGTTTACCTTGGTATTATAATAATTTGGTTTTACAATTATTGCATTTGTGCATTTTTATATAATGAGGCTGATTTTTTTCTGACACATTGTACTACTTTATCCAAGAGTTCTTCATATCCAAGCATTTATCTGAATTTATTTCCTATATAAAGTATTTAGCATAGTGTCTGATGTATAGTAAAAGCTTAATAGATGCTAGTCATTACAAATATACAATTTCTGGAACCACAGATCTAGAGGTGATGTTACATGTCTTCTAGTTCAAGACTTGCATTTTAATGAGGAAGAAATGGAGGCAAGCAGTCATTGTGGCTTGTTGGAGATCCATTGTAGTTAGTGGCATCATTACAACTAGAATCAGATCTTCAGACTCTTGACCAAGTTCCATTCATTCATTACTGTCATTTTTTTCAAAACATCTTCTTCCCCTATATTATGTACATAAAATGAAAAATAATTGAACCATGCTCATTATTGAGTGATTTATGTAGACCTCATAGCTTTCAAAAACCATGAAAATGTTTGTTTTTCAACAATTGGCCTGATTTTGCCAAAGTTTTGGGCTAAAAGAGGTTTTGGTTGGCCATGGGCAACTTCTCCATTCATAGCCGAGCTAGACGTCACCTCATGCCTTTGCTTCTATTTACTGAGTCTCCAGTGCTTTCCTCCAAAAGTGCTTATTATTTCTTGAGGACCAGTTCCAATGCCTATATTTTGTACCCCTTTCTGTCACTCCTTTCCCCCTACATAAGGTAGACCCTTTATTTATGTTTTATTACACTTTCTCCACACTTCTGTGAGAGCTTACCCCATTGTTTTTGTTTCCTTTACTTGTCTGTTTCTCCCGGTAAATTCTAAGCTTGTCCATGTCATAGAGCAGCGGTTCTCAACCTGTGGGTCGCGACCCCTTTGGCGGTCGAACGACCCTTTCACAGGGGTCACCTAAGACCATCCTGCATATCAGATATTTACATTACGATTCATAACAGTAGCAACATTACAGTTATGAAGTAGCAACGAAAATAATTTTATGGTTGGGTCACAACATGAGGAACTGTATTTGAAGGGCCAGAAGGTTGCGAACCACTGTCATAGAGAATGTCTTTATTCATTTTTGTATGCCTCGGTCTTCAATATGTGCTTTTGGCTGGGCAGGAGGTGTTAAGAATAGGCAAGGGAGTTGTTTTGGTGCATCCAAGCCTCCAGAGATATAGCCAATGACAGAGGAGCACCTTGTCTGTTATGCCTCTGGAGGCATTCTTGGAAGGAAATTTTTGATCCAATTAAGACCAGAAAAATTCATTGTGGTCACATGAATTTTCTTTCAAGAAATAGACTGGCCCTGGCTAGTTTGGCTCAGTGATTAGAGCATTGGCCTGTGGACTGAAGGGTCATGGGTTCGATTCTGATCAAGGGCACATACCTCAGATGCAGGCTCGATCCCCATGCAGGAGGCAACCAATCTCTCTCTCTCTCTCTCTCTCTCTCTCTCTCTCTCTCTCTCTCTCCCTTCCATTCTCTCTAAAAATCAATATAAAAAATATCCTCAGGTGAGGATTAACAACACCAAAAAAGGCATGAGAAGAGATACTTAGACTTCCCAAGATTTGTTTTTACCTCACTGCAGAAAAAAAAGCGGGGGAGGACTTATATTACAAAAATAAATAGGAGGAAAGTTAAAAATTTCTCAAGCCAAAAGTTTGGGATAGCCCCCAACCAGAATCCCTTGTGATTTCACGAACCTAGAGAAAAACAAGAAGTCCATATTCTCTAATTATGACATAATAATTCTGTTTTGTACCCAAAGGTTGAAAGTTAAAAGTCCAGATGTGTGGCTATTTGATGCTAAAGGCAGCTTTTAGGGGGAACTATACTGGAGACAGTTGTCATTGAGCAGTTCAAGTGGGTAGCTTGCATCAGAGGTGAAATCTGAACCAAGTGAAGAAAAGGTTTCTAAAAATAGTGTTAGGAACATAAAATGTTTATTTTAGTTATTTTAATTTTTTCAGTGGCTGTGTGGAGTGGAGTGAATGTGGCAGGTGTTTCTCTCCAGGAACTGAATCCAGAAATGGGAACGGACAAAGACAGTGAAAATTGGAAGGAAGTGCATAAGATGGTGGTTGAAAGGTAAGTGGAAGAGGGCTTGATTTAAGACAATTAATTTTATCTTTGCTTAGATAAAATTATAAACACTTTCCACAGCTGCCTGCTCAGATAAACTCTTACTAAAGTAAATATGCAGCTGTTATCTGCTGAAATAGACAAGACTAACTTATACTGGTCAAGCTTGCTATGCCAGTCGCCGTAGGGAAAGTAAATATTTTTCTAGAGAAATTCTGTTGTAGAGGTAACAGAAACAATACATAGAATTAACAAGTAAGAAGGGCTTTCAAAATGCCTCCTGTCGATAGATAAGTGTGTCCTATTTAGAAAGTAAACCTAGACTCCACTAGTCTCCCAATTGCCTAAAATAAATACTTGCTGATTGATTGTTGAAAGTGTTTAAGCTGCGCTATATTTACCTTTCCATACTCAGATAAAGATGTCTCCCATTCCTTCCATTTTCTTTTTCTGGAAACTCTCTTACGAGCAACCCATCTCTCTTTCTGTGACCTTTATGCTTATCATAAAACAAGGTGTCATTGGCCCTGGATTCAACTCATAACACTAACACTAACTCTATAGTCTTAGGGAAGCCATTTAACCTTTAAGTTGAATCATGGGTTTCTCCTCTGTAGAGTCAAATGATAATAGAATTATTGTACAAATTGAGTAAAAGCACACACACCTATGCACATACTTATTATTGATAAGATTTTAATAAATGTTAGCTGTTAATTACAGAGAGTTGTTGTAACAAAACTAACGGATATCTCAAATATGGAATTATTTTATTTAGATCAATTTTAATGATCTCCTCCCCCTCCCCCCCAGGAATTTGACCTGTATAATGATAAAAGGAATTTTTAAAAAGTTGAAGGGGTCCTTAGAATATGATTAATATAGACCCTTTATTTTACAAATGAGAAAACGAGGGCTCACTCAGGTGATGTAACTTGCACATGGTCTTCTAGTCGGTGATAGATCCCAACTTTCTAATACCCAGTTACTCCTCCCACCTCTCACGGACCTGTCCCTTTGTGCCTTTTGTGGTGTACAGTTTGTGTTCAGAAAATTTCCAGGCAAAATATTGCTATCACCTTGCTCTTCATTGAGTTGGTCATAGTATTTTAGGTGACATTGGTAAGTGGGACCTCAAAATCAAGACATATTTTGTCCTTTGAATATGAAGATTCATTTACTTTCATTGTTTCCTGATTTCATTAATATCTTTAGAAATGTTCGTGTCTATGAATAAGAAGATTGGTTGGAAAAAGTACATTTTTACCACCATGACTTTATAATCACTTATCCAACTGTTATTTAAATTTATCAAAACATGTACATAGCACCTACCATAATGTGTTTATACTTTAAACATTTTACATGCATATTAACTTATTTAATAAACTTATGAAATAGATCCACTATCACTCTCATTTTATAGAAGAAGACACTGAGACAAGGAAGGTTAAATAATTTAAACAAGATTACATAGTAAGAGACAGAGCAGGCGTTAAACCCAAAGAGTCTGGTTTTAATAACTATTGGGTATGATTTCAATGATCTCTTTTGTGACATATTTTTTTTCTTAGTGCCTATGAAGTCATCAAGTTAAAAGGATACACCAATTGGGCTATTGGATTAAGTGTGGCTGATCTCATTGAATCCATGTTTAAAAATTTATCCAGGATTCATCCAGTATCAACGATGGTGAAGGTAAGACAAAGTGTTACAAAATAGAAAGTGATTTCTAGTGTTGTAGTCTATAAATAGAGTCATTTAAGGAAGGACAAGATGAAGTCTCAGTCCACAGTTATTTTTCTTATTTCAAAATTTTATGGAGACTTTTTTCTCTTCCTACAGAAATCCAAGGATAATAAGAACATAAACTTGTAGAGGCTAAGACATCCAATAAATTTTTACAGTTCTTTTTGTGTGAGGTGGCCAATTAAATATTCTGAATCTTGTTGGCATAGTCTCACAATTGATGATCACTTAAATAAGTGTATAATAGTTTTATTTTAAGTTGGCATATTAAGCTATAGATTGCATATGATGTAGCACTTGATACCTAAGTAAATTTAGTTTAATTCAAAAGCCATGAAACAGTTAAATAGAAATTGATTGTTTTCACATGAAACTAAAATTGCATTAAAAAATTGTGAAAGAAAACTCATTTTCCACAAGTCAATGGCTAGGGTGAAAAAGTAAGGAGGGTGGTACAGTAGATTAAAAGAAGCATACAAAAAAGATAAATATTGAAGCAATTTGGAGTAAAACATGGTGTCAGATTTTCTTAAAAACAAATATGGCAAAATTAGATTCATTGCCGAATTTTAGAGTGCATATGTAAGAATTTGTTTTTTCTCTATCCTTTGGTATATGTACAAAATTTTTGGAAATTAAAAGTTTAAAAATTTATTAAAGTAACTTGTTTTGATAATTAAATAATTTAATTAATTGTGTAGTAAAATTGACCCTGTGAATAAATTAGTTTATACACACTGGTAAAGTTTTGGGGAATTATACTGTTTTCTTTTCCAGCAACTCTTAGGTGTTATAAGAATTTTGCCTTTGAGTGACCTCCAGCTACTATTCTGGACCTTATAGGTTGGCTACCACCTGAAATTTTCTTCTTAACTAAAGAATTTTAAGAAACTTAAGATTTCGTGAAAAGTAGCCCATTAAGAACCACATTTGAATGCAATTTAATTTGAAGACATATATCAAATTCTGTTAAAATCTACCTACGAGAGAGAGAATTGTCATACAGTTCAATAAAGCACTTACTACTTTCTTAATAAATTTCTAGTTTTATCAGAGTGTAGATTTGTCTTTCCTATGTATAAAACCTAATTCAAAACAGAAGTATTAGGGAAATCTGAGCCTGTAAGTAATGAAAACTAAAGAATGAGTTTGTGCTTACACATTTCCTACAATTCTTTCTATTCAAAGATAGGACCTAGGATCATTCTTACCTCTGGTTTTATTCTTTAATCTAAATGCTTTCCTTGTCTGGCAGGGGATGTATGGCATTGAGAATGAAGTCTTCCTGAGTCTCCCGTGTATTCTGAATGCTCGGGGATTAACCAGTGTTATCAACCAGAAACTGAAGGATGATGAGGTTGCTCAACTCAAGAAAAGCGCAGATACCCTCTGGAACATCCAGAAGGACCTCAAAGATCTGTGACTACAGGGTTCTAGGCTGTAGAAATTTAAGAACTACAATGTGATTAACCATGAGCCTTTAGTTTCCATCCATGAACATGGATCGCAGTTTGCTTTTATCCTCCTAAATATGTGAATCTGGGCTTACAGAATCAAAGCCCATACCTGGTGTAATGCTTGCAACATGAGTCCTTGAACAAATAAATTAACGATGGTAGTGTGCTTCTGTTTCTGGAGTTTTTCCTTTAGTGGTTTCTGAAAGATTTCAGTCAGTTTTGCAAATAATTTTTCTCCTACATCATACATTTCCTTAAATTCTCTTATCTGCATTTCATCTTCTATAACTCCTCCCACCAACCAGCACAAAAATTCTTGGTCACAACATGTGCTATGATTTTGATGTCCTGAGAATATGGTTATTTTTTTAAGGAATTCTATGTTTTTCACAGCAAAATTGAAAGTACAGAAATTTCACATATGTACTTGCTCCCACACATGCTTATCTTTCCTCATTATCAATATCACTCACCATAGTGGTATGTTTGTTAAAATCAGTGAACCTATATTGACACGTCATTATCATTACGTTAGGGTTCATTGTTGGTGGTGTACATTCTATGAGTTTGGACAAACTATGAGGACATGTGATCATCATTACAAGAGCATTTTCACTGCTCTAAAACTCCTGTGTTACCATTTTAGGGTCACAACTGAAGAAGGATCTGTAGCCAGTGATTACAAGGAAGTCCATTTTATTTCTCTGAAAGACAGACTCTAAAACAGCTTTCTAAATTGGGATTAATTTTGTTAGAGTTAGATCTACTTCCTAATGAAAAACAGTTTGGACTGGATTATCCAGACACAGGCTACTGGGAGACAGCATAATATGGGATTTAGTAGGTCAACTTAAGGCATACTTTCCTTAAAAAGGATTCTAATTTATAAACTAGGGGTCAGTTTAGGTAGTATAAAAAACATGACATTTGTTTTCGGTTAAACTTGGATTTCTGTGCTGATTCAATCATTGATTAATTATGATTTGGGGCAAGTTAGGTACCTACTTACTCCTAAACCTCAATTTTCTCATCTATGAAATAGTGATGATAATGGTAACTACAATAGGAGTTGTGTAAATAAAATGAGAAAATAAAGCTCATAGTACAACGCTTGGTCATAATAGTAACTGACACTGGAGTCGTGGTTTCTGTTCCAAGTGCTTTACATATATCATCTCATTTAAATCAGTGTTGGCACTATTGATAGGTGGTGCTGGGGGATTCTGTTGCAGGCTGTTTAGCAGCATCCCTAGCATCTATTCACTAGATGCCAGCAACACACCCTAACCCCCAGTTGTGTAAACCAAAAATGCCTGCAGACATGCCAAATGTCTTCTGGGGAGCAAGATCACCCCTGATTGAGAATCCCTGTCCTAAAGTAAATATTTGAATCCCATTTTACAGATGAGGAAACTGAAATAAGCACACAGAGGTCACACAGCCACCAAGCAGAACTGGGGTTTATCCCAGGCATGTGGTTTCTTAATCTGTGCTCTTGAGCACAGTATACACAGTTCAGTCAATACTAGTCATAGTTTCATTTTTATATCAGATTCATAAAATAATATTGAAATCATCCTTTCATGTAATGCTCTAGCATATTATGAAGATGTTCCTGTATTACAGAAAGAGAGACTGAGTCAGGCACCTATTAAGTACCTTTCTCAGCTCACATTACCAATATGATTTCACCTTTTGGTATGACGATCATATTTAGACATAAGGAGAAAGGTTATTTTCATTTATGTCTCTCATTCATTGTTCCAGTTTCTAGATGAATGCTGGTTTCCAAGCCAGTGGTTTCCAAGTTTGACTTTTCATGGACCCATTTAAAATATTTGAAACTTTGTCAGGGATTGGAAATGAGTACTTGTGGCGAGGGAGCTACAGGGGCCTCAACATAAGTTTGCCAACTTTTTATTTTGCCAAATCAGGACAAAGACAAAAACCAACCACATATTCTCGTCATCCTACAGGAGAATAGACATTTTAGATATAGATATTTACCATAATCTCAAATTTATTAGCTGTCCTGGACCATGAGCAGAAAGGTGAGACCCTTGGGATGACAGAGCTAAGAGCTGGGAGAAGTCTGGATCCTTGTTTTCATGGAACGGCTCTACCAAGGACTGCCTGCATCCAAATTGCCTTTACACTATGAGGATATAAACTCCTATCACTCCATCTTTCGCAGCTAGCCAAACCTAATTCTTAGTGACACACTCTGTCTTTACTGGGAACAATAGACTTTATTGGGAACAATCAACCATAAGCAAAGTGTCTGTTAGCAAATAACCTTTTATCTGATCGAGTAGAGAGACATGAATGATAAATTGCAAGACAAGGTGCTGTAAAATCGAGGAAAAACTGAGTCCTCACATATTCAGTTAGAGCGCTTTAGTTATTCTCTGGAATAACACAGAAAATGGAACTGCTCACGTTCCTTTCAAATAGAGTAGATGCCCAGTGACACCTGGCCAGGTAATACACAGATTCAGATATTCCATAGGTCAGTATCCAAAATGCGAAAATCACACTTTCTGGGACTGACAGATCATTTAGTCATAAAGGAAATTTTATTTCATATAATTTTAGCATTGGAAGTGAGCTTGACCCAAGCTACTTTACAAAAGAGAAACTGATTTGATTCAATTCGATGCAAACAAGCACGTTTGAACTTTGTTTTTTCCTAGTATTTCTTCAAACTGGTTAAAACAAAACCAAAGGAAAGAGGACTTACGGGTGCACCTAACCAAAAGTCTAGAAATGGAACTGACATTAAGCAAGATTACATTCAGGAACAAAAATATGTCACCAGACTTATCAAGATTTTCTCCAACTCCCTGATTTTCTCTCCTCTTTATATTTATTTGCTTTCCAGGTTCTGTGCAGTGGTAAATTGTCTATAGCAAGTTTAGTCTCACATCCTCTCGTGTTCAGGCCTAGTAGGAAACCGTACCTAGTGCTTCCCTGGGAACTCCAGAAATATCTCATTGCATCTTATTGGTTCGCACCCAGTCAAATGCACAGCCCCGAACCTGCCTCCATGGCCTGGGAGGTGCAGTGTTCTCACTAATGATTTGGTTTCTTTGGATCCTAAGCCCATGAACTGAGAGTGGTGGAAGAAATGGGTTACAGAAGAAATTTAAGGTATTATTATCAGACAGTGGGAAAAATAAAAATAATAATTGTCCTCAAATCCTGACACCCGATCTGTGATCCTTTCCACAATTCCATTTTATTGCTTGGTATTACGGTCCTCCAACCACTGTGTGTTAAATGATTTTAGTTATAGTATCTGGATTCTGCCATAGCGAAGGTGTTTGTTTTTAACTTAAATACAAGTATCACATGATCTCACTCATATGTGGAATCTGAAGAACAAAGTAAAGTGAAGAACAAATACATCAAGAGACATGGAATCAGAATAGACTATTGAATCTCATAGGGAAGGCGTGGGTGGGTGGGTGGGTGGGAAGAGCTTAACCAAAGAACTTGTATGCATTTATGCATAACCCATGGACACAGACAATAATGTGGTGAAGGCCTAGAGTGGGAGCACTAGAGGGGTCAATGGGGGAAAAAAGGAGACATCTGTAATACTTTCAACAATAAAGATAAATTTAACAAAATAATAAAATAAAACCAAATACAGGTATTTTGAGGGAAAGCCACTACATTTTCTATTCTAATGTCTGACTCAACTTGATTTCTGTTATTGCTGAAACTCCAACATAGAAACACTAGTCATAGCTTTAGAAAACTGGGAAGTTAAAAGAAAGCAGGAATCCTTAGGCAGTTTGGGAGCAAACCAGTCTATGTGAACAAAACCAAGCAGAGAATTAACAGAAGAAGCCATAATATATTGATTTAGCTAATAAACAAATGTCTATTGAGTGTCTGGTGTTAACGTAAAAAGCATTCAGACTGTAAAGAATTTTGTGAGTTTATTTGAGCCAAACTGTCAACATATGCCAGGAAACAGAACCTCAATGAATTGAGGTAATGCTCCAGAGAATGTTGGGTTACCTCTGTATTTATACATTGCAATCAAAGGAAAGGGACGTAGGTGGGTTACATGAAATTCATTGGTGATAGTTAAGGAGGTAGGATGAAGCAAAGAGGGAAAACCTCTGGGATAGGGTAAAAAGTGAGATGATAGACATATGCTTCTTTTACATAGATGGATAGAGGATAGTTTAACATAATTAACCGTTGACAATTAACTTGATAACAATAACAATGAGGAAATGTCCTGATGCCATTTGCTGTGCCCTGAGTGGGGGGAGGGGCGGGAGGAAGTTACAAGTTACCCAGACATCTCACAGATATGTTATCTTAGAGGCAAAAAGACAAATGGGCTCAGTAAAGATCTAAGTTGATCTTTGTCAGGGAAAATACCAGCCTAGGACATGACTACCTACCATAACCTGTTTGTAGTTAAATATTTAATTTTCAGACCATCTTCTGTGGTTATTTTAGGTCTCTGAGTTTGCAAAACTGCCATGCAGGCCTCCCCCGAGCTTGTCAGTGTGGCTCCTTTTGTCCACACTGGTATAAATAACTTTTCTAGTTGCTATGGTGGAAAGACAGAAGACATAGTCCATGTCTTCAGGGAAATGAAGCATATAGAAATGTAGTAACATGACATTTGTATGTTCAGTATAGTCACAGAGAATTACAGGTGTGTCCAAATGTTCCACTTGCAGAGTCATGACTCTTCTTAAAATTTATATGACCAGAATGTCAGATTCTTTACTTAAAATGTTGTGAATAGGATATGAATGAGATGACATGTAGGAAATAACGTGACAGTTCTGAAAAGTAAATCTTCGTGGGCTGAGATACTTTATAGAGATGATTTTGAAAATAAGATCTAGACAAATGGAAAGAATTATAACTCAAGAGCATGACTAGAAAAAAAGAACGACTAAAAGCAGAAAGAGAAATATAGGTCAGTTCTAAAAGAAAATATGATACATTTCTTTATTACCTTGAACTTAGGAGGACTTTTGTAACTAAGTCTCCAAATCTAGTCATTGGGAGGAAAAAAAGACTGGTTCAAATCAATTCAGCCACAAAAACAGAGCTGCCTGCCTGTAAAAAGCAACATAAGCAAAGCCAAAGACAACAACGAACTGGGGGTGGGGGAATAGCAACTCATATCACAGGCAAAGGCTAAATATATATGGAATTTCTTAGAAAATGATTTTTTAAATGTATAGGAAAACAATCAAAGGGATGTGAGTAGACAATTCACAAATTATTATGAAATATGTGAAAAATTCTCAACTTTATTTGTAAGAAGTGCAAGTTATAAACATCCAGATATATTTTATCACCTAATAGAAAAAAAAAGCCCCAATATTGGATAACACATTCTATTAGCAAAACTGTGAGGAAATGGAACTTATATATCGCTGGAAGGAGCATGAATTAATATAACTCTTATGGAGGGCAACTGAGCAATATCTATTTAGGTTATCAAAGTATATGCCTTTGATTCAGAAGTTCCATTTTGGGGAGTTAATCCTACATACTAGCACAAGAACAACACAATATATACCTTTGTTTAGTCAGGTAGCACTGTTTATAATAGAAAAAGATACTAAACAATTGAAACACCCATCTATAGAACATATTCATTCAATGAAATAATATTCCATAGAGTACAAATATGAGCATTTTTGCCACATATCAATTTAGAAAGACATATTGGTAAGTGAAAAGAATTGTCTACAAAAAATGGAGAGGGGAAGAGCATATTTAATGTTTGATTGTATGTACATTAAGGAACTGTAAAGTTACACAAAAAGCCTATGTACTTTTAGAGTTAACGGGTGATGGTCGGGGAAGAGCAGTGTCATGAGATCCAAACAGACAAAAGGGAGCATTTTAGGGTATAATTTTTATACTCTATGGCTTATGAAGCAGGTGACTGTATTGTTTATTAAAGTAAAAATGTTAATTGCTTTCAATGTAAAAAATAAGAACATTAAAGTCTTCAGAAATTTGATAAATTGTTTTCTTGTTTCACTTTTTCCCCCAGCCTCCTACACCGTGGGAAAATAACAAAAAGGCTTTATTCTTTCATAAAGTGTCCTTTACAAACATTCTGAATGTTCTAACAAAAATTTCTTTTTTTAGTGTTCTTGCTGGATCATAAAGTAAAACAATCTGTACCAACCAGGTCATTAGATTGTAAGAACGACATGCTTTGTTTATAGAAATCAGTTTCCCAAGGTTTTTCATGGACTAGTAATTTTCCCTTGAGAAAGTTTGCGATTCTAATAAATGTCACACTATATAAGATATTTTCATTGTATACTATATAATAAGCATTACTAAGAAATAAATTTGGTGTCTCTTTTCAAATCCTTGCAATGAAACAGGCTGTTTCTGAATAGACACTGTGTTTCAGAATCTAGCATCGAGACATGTATTTCCTTATTTCTAGATTAACTTGAAATGCATAAAAGCTAATGATGGAAGAACCATCATTCTCTTTAAATATCCTATATTAATGTATTTGCCTGCAGATAATAGAGAATAGGCTTTACAATGTAAAAAAACAACAACAAGAGATTTAACAGGATGATATGGAGTAGAAAAATACAAATTCTTACATCCTCAGAAGACAGATTTAATTTAGTTTATTTTGAAACAATCAAGAAATTTTATTACTAGGGATCAGAGAAGAACAGATGTATGGGTAGTGAACTTATCCTGAGATGAATTTAGTTTGGCGTGAAAACAGCTTTCTAAGAAAAATAGAAAACCCTGAAGTGTAGAAAGGTCAAGTAACACAGGAAATTTTTCTCCCAAGAGGAAAACCATCAGTCAGGGGGTGTTGATAACTCACTTCCCAAGTTATCTCTTGTTTGCTTGAATTACATGGAATTTGGTTACCCACATTACAAAACACTCATGGTTGCCAGGCAAGTCCTCTTAGCAAGGAGGAACTAGACGGGCGCCTGGAAGCTGTGACTCCCACCTGATACCAGGCAGCTGGTGCTTTCCATTCACAAAGAACACTTACACAGACATTTCTAATCAGCTATGTAATTCTAAGAACAATGCACAGGATATTTTTAACAGTAGACAAAAATAACACGTACAGGCGCACACACACATATTTGTCAAGGCCTTTGCAAGGAGACATCATGAGATGACTTAAAATTTAAAGATTGATTACATTTTGCTTTTATTCTTAATAATAGTGTGAGGGAAATGGGAGAGAGAAGAGTGCTAACACAATGCTTGATACAAGGAGGCTATTAATAAATGTTAGTTCAGTGGTATATGAGCAGGATATATTTTTAGGTTAAAAGGAGGTAGGCAAAGGGGAGTGGGATGGGGGCATCTGTAATAGTGTCAACAATAAAAATAAAGTTAAAAAAGACCAATTTTATATATAAATATTATTTTTATGTAATATCCACATAGATAGATAAGAAGGCATTTTTATTGTATGTTAATATTGAACACATTGTAAGCTCAATAATATGTTTACATGTCATTTAAAGATTAAATGGCTTATAAACACTTTCCTCCACTGCCTCAACCCATATAATAAGTAGTAAGTTTATTGGAGTTTTAATAATCAAATATGAAAAAAATGTCTATTTAGATACTCTGCCTATTTTTTAATTGAATCATCTGGGATATTTTTGTTATTGAGTTGCAGAAGTTCTTCACATATTTTGAATGTTAAACCCTCATCAGATATATGATTTGTAGATATTTTCTTTCATTTGGTAGGTTGCCTTTTCATTCTGTTGGTTTTCTTTGCTGTGCAGAAGCTTTTTAGCTTGATGTAGTCCCACTTGTTTATTTTTGTTGTTGTTTTGCCTTTGCTTGGTGTTAAATCCCAAAAATCATTGTCAAGACTAATGTCAAGGGGCTTTTTAAATTTTTTTCTATGATTTTTATGGTTTCAGGTGTTATGTATAAGTCTTTAATTCATTTTGAGTTTATTTTTGTGTATGCTGTAAAATAGCGGTCTTCTTTCTTTCTTTTCTTTTTTTTTTTTGCATGTGGTTATCCTATTTTCCCAGCACCACTTATTGAAGAGATTGTCTTTTCCCCATTGCATCAATCAATAAATTAGCCTCAATCAATAAATTAATTGATTATATGTGTGGGCTTACTTCTGAGTTCTCTATTCTGTTCCCAGATCTATGTGTCTGTTTTTATGGCAATATAATTTTTGATTACTATAGCTTTGTAATACAGTTTAAAATCAGAAAGTATGATGCCTTCAGCATTGCACTTCTTTCTCAAGATTGCTTTGGCTACTGGAGTCTTTTGTGATTATGGTTCCACACAAATTATAGTGTTATGTGTTCTATTTCTGTGAAAATGCCACTGGAAGTTTGATAGGATTGCATTAAATCTTTAGATTGCTTTGGGTACGTGGATATTTTAAAAATATTAAATCTTCCAATCCTGGAGCATAAACTATCTTTCCATTTAATTGTCTTTAATTTCTTTCATCAATGTCTCATTGTTTTCAGTGTTCAGGTCTTTTACATCCTTGGTTAAGTTTATTTTTAGGTATTTTATTCTTTGAATGCAATTATAAATGGAATTTTTCTTAAATTTTTTGATTGTTCTCAGTGAATAGAAATACAACAGATTTTTGCTTATTGATTTTGTATTCCTCAATTTTACTGAATTAGTTAATTAGTTCTAACAGCTTTTTTGATGGTGTCTTTAGTGTTTTCTACATATAATAAAATGTTATCTTCAAATAGTGATATTTTTCCTTTTGACTTTCTCATTTGGATGCCTTTTATTTTTCTTGAGAAGTCATTCTTAATATTCTAGATCACATGAATTCTATTATTATATGCTCTCACAGTACTGTATGTAATTCACCACCTTCAAAGTCTTTAAATTACTTCTTTAATACTGGCTTGCCCTGACACTATGTAAATTTCATGAAGTCAAGGGTTATGACCACATATTTAATTCTTAATTTTAATCCTATTTCTGTAGTCTCAATAGTCACATTACTCCTCTGCTTAAAACCATCCAATGACCTCCTATCACAACCAGGATAAAATGCAAGCTCTCTACCAGCTTCTCTGTGATGTGTTCCCTGCTTTCCTCTCTGACTTCCCCCCACCAGAGTCTCTCTCATTCATTATGCTCTGTGCTCCAAGCACATTGGTCTTCTTTCTGTCCCTGTAAGTGTTAAAGCCATTGCTATCTCTCCCAGATCTCAAATGTTGTCTCCTTCTCATTATTTGTGTCTCAATTGAAATATCACTTCCTCCAAGCAGTCTTCCTTGCCATCCCCAGCCAAAGCACCAATTTTTATCAAATGGCACTTTGTACCATTCTGTAGTCTTTCTTCTTCAGAAACTTAGCAGTATCTGAAACAATATAATTTATGTATTTGTTTACATGATTAATGTCTATCTGTTCACTGAAGGAGGAACTTGTCTGAGGTTCATTGAAAATATATTCAGCTTCTAGAATAGTAAGTTGCACATAGTAGGTACTCATAAATACATTAACTGAACCTGTGTGGATATGCAGGAGCAGGCCAATCAAGCCTTCAAAATCCTAAAGACTTCCAAGATGGTTGGGAAATGTCAAAACCAAAGAGTGGTTTTCTACATGTATCTAGCGACCTCTGCTGGAATACTTACCAAGGAAACCAAACACAAATCTTTCTTTTTCTAATTGTCCTCTCATGTCTTTTTATTGAATGATAACACATTAGTGTGAGTGTGAAATTAGAGATCAGGAATTTTCGAGATTTCTTCTCCCATCTTGGGGAAACCCCATTTCCCTTTCTCTCATTGATTATGCTCTTAGCTCACCAATTTATGCCTTTAATATAAATTCTAGAGTAGAGAACTCAGGGATACTCAGACTATTAAGGAAGCAGAGAACTTTCTCTGATTCCCATCCAGATCATATTGCATATGTGAATGCCTTTCTTTTCACATATGTTGGAAAGAGGGGGATTCATCCAGTTATCATGGACAGATGAAGATCACACAGACATATTTTGAGTGGTTCCATTTATTTCACCTTTGTTGACTCGGAGCAATTTTGAAAAAGACATTCACCATTGGAAAGCAAAGAATTGGCACAATGCCCTCATGTTGAGATAATAGGATCAAAAGAGTCATATAAGTCCATTGTGAGGGGTCACTAGGAGATGATGTGTTGCTGAGAGTGCTTGTGCCTGAGGCAAAAGCCCAAGTGAGAGCCAGAGATTAAAATTTTCTAAGTAGCAAAATAATGAGTGAGAATGAATGAAATAATCACGAGGTGATGTGATTAAACTTTCAAAAACTGTTTACTTATTCTGTGTAAACATATATATATGTATATACATATATATACATTTATATACATGTTTATTGCAGAAAATTTGTAGAATACTAGTAAAGAAAAAGAGCACATAAATAATAATCATTATCAGTACTTCCTAAAGAAAACAATTGTGAGAATTTTGTATCTATTTCTGTCTTATATTTATACTAGAGGCCTGGTGCATGAAATTCATGCGGGGGGGGGGGGGGGTTGTCCCTCAGCCCGGCCTGCATCCTCTCCAATCTGGGACCCCTTGGGGGATGTCTGGCAGCCAGACATCCCTCTCACAATCCAGGACCTGATTGCTCCCTAACTGCTCTCCTGCCAGCCTGATCACCACCTAACTGCCCTCCCCTGCTGGCCCAATCGCCCCCAACTGCCCTCCCCTGCCAGCCTGATTGCCCCTAACTGCTTGCTCCCCTACTGGCCTGATCGCCCCTAACCACCTCTGCCTTGGCCCCCTGCCACCATGGCTTTGTCTGGAAGGAAGTCAGATGTCTGGAAGAGGTCGGGTCGATCCAGTTTAATTAGCATATTACCATTTTATTAGTATAGATATATTTCACTAGGAGAAATACATATCTATTTTTTGTACAAAACTGAATCAATTGTACTATTTATTTTGTTTTATATGTTACTTACTTTTATTTAGTATGTTCTGAAATATTTTAATTGATCTAAGGTCATTTTTCCCTCAAAATACAATTATTTGAGCAGATAACATATGCATGTGGCACAATATTCAAAAAAATTAAAGAAAAATAAACCTCTCTTTCATTTCCTCTGCAATAGTAACAACCAGAAGTGCTTTTAATAGACTACTATGTCTTATAAATAAGACTGACAGTTATAAAGTGGTAAATATAGTGCCAGGCACTCTACTAAGTACCCTATGTAAATGGTGTTTTTCCTATTTTTGTCAGAAAACCAAAACTTAGTTAAGAAATTGGCTTGAGTTTGCATAGCTGATAAGTGGCAGATTGGATGTGGCCTCAAGAATGATTATTTTACAACCAAGCACATGGTACCTGGAACTTGCTATAAATGAATAAAGTGTCACAGTGTGATTTGGGCATTGTGAATTGGCTATCCTGGGGCTTGTTTATTCCTGGAAGAACCAATCACAGGGTTGCTGAGCCTGAACACTCCAAACCTGACTCTCTGTCATCACCCTGTCACCCCATCCTCACTTCTTGTCAGCATGCCCTTCTGTTTGGTTTTATTGGAATTTGTATTTGCAGGACTCAACAGAGGTTATGTCAACACCAGCAAATTATTTGGTAAAGGAGACAGTCATTTTGATAAATTGGGCTCCTATATTTACTGTTTTATTGCTCTATTTTTTTTATTAACCATATAGTTTTTTTCTTACCAACTGAATGAATAATAAACTATATACTTAAATTTATTTTGTAGACAAAGATAAGAATCAAATATGTTGGTAATCATGAAAGACATTTAATCTACTTATTTACATTGATTTAATATCAGATAATGAAGTATGCTTTTATCTATTTTAAGTCATTAATATAGGGCTTGAGTTAATAAGGCCAACTGTACAATGGCTAAATACCTAATAAAAAGTTACTAATAAGTAACAAATAGTAATAATAAATAGCAAAAATAAAATAGTGATAGTACAAACAAGTGACAAATTATTTTAAGAGAGTTCTACTTGTAATTCTAATGTAAAGGATATTTTGTGTGAATTTCAATTCTATCGCTATATGGAATGAAAATGTAAAAATACTGATTGTAAGCTAAATCTATAAAGTAAGATATTTCAAAAGTCAGCATGCTTGAGAACATTGTTACTCCATTTAGATGCAATATAGAATGTGTCTCTCTGTGTATGTAAATAAATTAGCACACACATACGTATATACATACAAACACATGAAAAAAGTGAATATATGGCATTTATTGACAAGGTGATCCTGGTTATATTTCAGAACCTAATATATTTTGCATTTTTCTCCTATTTGAACATAATTATATCCACTAAATTATTTATCAGTTTGAAGATATTTGAGGTAATGTACAAATGGGACTAAAATTTATTTCTACTATCTCATTAAAATGATGATCTGACAATCATTGATCAGGCAAAACTATATTCTTTGTGTTTTATACCCAAACACACACTTGCATTTATATTTTTTCACAGGGAAATTTTAAAGAAAAAGTAATTAAGAAAAGGGAAGCCAAAATCTATACTTACCTTCAAAGGTAAATTTGCAGATGTAGAATAAAATAATTAGGAATAATTTTTAATGCTCTAGAAATGAGAATCAAAAGAAAGAATAATACTTAGGAAATATAAAGTGATTGGAAGTATAGAAATATGTCCCAGTCAATTCTATGTGTAATCTAAAATGCTCTGCAAAATTTATAAGGGGAATTGCTAAATTCTTGGATCCCTTGGGAAGTGATGAAATAAGCGTTGGTGACCGTGTGAGTCTAGGAATTTGGTCAAAAGGACAAGGGCTAAAGGTCTGGACATGTACCATGATCAGCCTATGAGGATGGCACTATCGAGGTGGGGGAGGGGGGGGCGGTTTGCTTGCCTAAACCCCAGACTGAGGGTTTTACTTGTGATAGCTCTGGGTTTTTTGCGTAGATTCTGATTGGAGATATTGTCCTCAGTGGACCCACCTGGAAAGACTGCAAAGAGAACTGGACAATTCCTCCCTCACCTGTGAGTTCTCTGGGAAGCAGATGAGATTTTATTCTGCTGGTTGGCTCCTACGAAAAGCTATCCAAGCCTGCGACTACTGGCTTTGAACCTCCACTCTCTAAAGCATACGGCTCCCACGGTTAATTGAAAGAGTGAATCAAACAAGTTTCAGGGGACTGGAAGAAGAATGCTCCGAGGCCGATCCCTATCTGTGACATCCCTGAGTGGGCTTCCCCAGTGGGAAGTTGAAGAACTTCCCGTGGAAGATTTGCTTCTCTTTGAAGTTGCTTGGGAAGTGACCAATAAAGGTTTGTACTGGCCCCTGAAGGTGGCTAATTGACAGATTGCTGAAGAATGTAGACTTAGAAGAATGAATTAATCAGATGAATTGCCAATGAATAAGTAGGCACAAACTGAATATAAGCTTAGGTTGTAGTTAATTGTGTCTACTTCAACAGGCAATGAAAACTTAGACGTGTATACAAGATACCCCTCAAAAATGTATACATACTTTAATAGCTGATAGCTCAATGTTGAAAATGAAGTGTATTTTAATAAACACTGCCTTTATAGTGATTGAAAATGTGTGTATACATTTTTGGGACACCTTATATGTGCTGAAGGGAACGCTGAAAATGTTGGTCTTTGCTAGGGAATGTGCATTTCATTTAAAATCCATGTTATGGAAAAATAGAAATAAGAAGTTAATACTTGCTTTTTGGGGTTTTATGATTTTGTTTTCAACAAAAAACCCAACTTTGTACTTTATTTTAGGGAGGACTGCACCTGATCAGGATCAATTAGAAGCGTTAACTCCATATACTGATAGCATTTCTATTAAGTAGTTAATGTTTCCTGTAATTCAAGATTAGCTTGGAATTAAAGTTTTAATTTAGAAGCAGCTCAGAAGGCATAATATTGAGCTCCTATTATGAAGAACAAAAGTGATTTTCAATAACATATACATAGGAATTATAAAATAAGAAATGAAATCAAATTAACAAAGTTAAAATAATTTCCCAATAAGGTATAATCTCATTTGTGCCAGATTGAAGAAGGCAAAATGGAGTACTCAACCTAAATGATTTTAATAAGAAAGGAATCTGTAAAATTATAGAATCTTTAAAATTATGAATTGATACTCTCTAGTTTAAAAGTCTAGAATATTAGTAAGAAAAACTAAGTTTTGAAGGTTGAATTCTTCAGGATCATGAAGGACCAGGCCAAGTGATTGACGGGTAAAAGTCAGTGGCAATTTGTGGAATTAGAGGATCTGAAAGGATCTGAAATGATAACATGAATATGATATATTATTTCCTTTTCGCTAATCAGAACCAGCATAACCTCAAAGGTGGAGGAATTATATTCGGCATCTGTTCAGATTTTCACCTTATGCTACATGTTCAAAGTGCTCATGTGTATGCTTTCATAAAATCATACCATCAAAATTAAAAATCAAGTCTGCCGTGTAGAAACGCACAGAATGAACGTAAGAGAACAAAGCACGGTCTTTTTTTGTTTTTGCAGTTTAGTGAGTAGAAAGCAAAGAGAACAGAAACCATACTATGGAGAAGGGAAGTGTTTTTAAATATCTGTTTCCAAATACCTGTTTCTTTTTTTCCAGTCTCAAGGTTTTTAAATATACCCCGTGTTCCTGGGAACAGAGCCATCTCTGTTACACATAAATCTCGGACTGTGCCTTTAAATAAAGGTTTGCTCTACAGAGTAGGCAGGAACTCAAGAATGTAGCTTGTTGGTGGAAAAAATGGGAGGGAATTACTAGCAGCAGGAAACAGTTCAGGAGAAGTCTGCGTGAGTTCCAGCACCTAACCAGCGGTTCTCAACCTGTGGGTCGCGACCCCTTTGGCGGTCGAACAACCCTTTCACAGGGGTCGCCTAAGACCATCCTGCATATCAGATATTTACATTACGATTCATAACAGTAGCAACATGACAGTTATGAAGTAGAAACGAAAATAATTTTATGGTTGGGTCACAACATGAGGAACTGTATTTAAAGGGCCAGAGGTTGAGAACCACTGAGAGCCCTTTCTTCTTCCTCCTGGTCTCTCCACTTAACGAACCTTAATGGAACATTGTCTCCTGGTGCTGGGCACACACTGGTGAGAGCTGTTACCCATGGATCTTGTATCCTGATGACATGCATGCTGATGTCAGACCTAGAACAGTGCCTGGCACACAGAAAATGCTCAAAGGGATTTTTTTTTCTTTTAAATGAAGGAAATGAATACAGTGGGTGGGGCATTGACTTACAAGTTTAATTCGTTCCGAGACGGAGCTCATTAAGGAGCTCGTTAAGGAGCTCGTTAACTCAAATTACTCTATCAACTCAATGCAAAAAATCGGGGAGAGACAGCTGGTATCTCAAAAAACTCGTTAGTCGGGACACTCGTAAGTCAAGGACCCACTGTACATTTATTTTCAACCTCTACGCTTCCTTTATACTTATTTTCTTTTATTTCCATGCAAGAGAAAGGGAATTTTGTTGTCTTGCGAAGGGACCCACAATGTGATTTAACCAAGTTGATATCATCTCCAACATATCTATTACAGACTGATTTTTTAGAGATGTTTATATGAATGGACAATTATTGTGTTCACCTCTGATGATTCATTGACACCATCGTTTCTTTTTAAATTTTACTTTGAACTTTTATTCCCCTCCAGTTCATAGCCAGGATATGAGGCATCTTAGCGATCACAAGCCCAACTCCTCATAGATGAAACAGACAGCTACAGGCTTTAATGAGCAAGTAAATTGCAGGGTCGGGACCAGCAGTTAGGTCTCCTCTGAGTCCACTGCTCTTTTAACTACCACACAAAGATAAAATTAAAACGTCCATTGCCTAAGGAAATTTTCTACAGATGAAAGAACACTGGACTTGCAGTCAAAGATCATAGATTCCCGAGACTTTGTAAAACATCCCTTAAACCAGGGTTGGGGGACCTTGTTTCAGCCAAGGGCCTTTTGGATACATATACCATCATTCTCGAGCCATACAAAATTATAAACTTGAAAATTAGCCTGCTATCTTTGGTCAAACATTTAATTAACTCACCTCTAATGCCTTGGCAGAGCCAGACCAAATGATTTCACAGACCTCATACGGCCTGCAGGCCTGATTGATGTTCCCCACCCCTTTGAGTATACTATCTGAATAGCAGTTTCTTCATGAATTAAATGAGCGTAATATGCTTCAGCCATCTTACAGTGGTTTGTAGTGGCAAACAGGAAATGTATTTAGATCCAAGAACAAAAGATTTCTTAGGAAAAATAAATCCTTTACTACCAAAATTTTGTCAGCAAACAATGAAAATGTGTTAATTATAACAAATGAAAGAGTTATAGTTAAATTATTGGATGCTAATTCTTTGACCTTAAAATAACTTTTTCCATTTGTTCATGTTATTCTTGAAATGTATTGCTTTTATCAATTCATCCATTTATTATTATAAATCACTTATTATTCAATAAAGATTCATCAAGTGTCTATTACATGTCAGGTACTAGGAGATGAGGAGCATAGAGTTTAACAATATAAAATTGGTTCCCAGTCTTCCAAAGTTTGCAAACTTGCAGGATGGTAGACATTGAACATGCAACTATAGTCAAGTGTGATGAGTGTAAGAATAAGTACAAGATGCTCTAAGACTACATAATGTATGCGGGGCGGGGGGCAGGGGCAGGGTTCTAACTAGTTTAGGGTTTGTGGAAAACCTCTTACCACAATCATTTCTTGTGCACAGACTTGCCCAAATCATTGTAGACTATGAATCAATGGTCATGTTGAGGATGTTTAGGATCATTAAAAAGAGTTTAATGAACATTGTAAAAAAGAATGAATGCTAATGTAATATATTAGAGGCCCAGTGCACGAGATTCCCTCAGGCGGGGGAATTCCTCAGCCCGCCTGAGCCTTCTCGCAGTCCAGGAGCCCTCAGGGGATGTCCAACTGACAGCTTAGCACTGCTGCAGAGGTGGGAGAGGCGGGAGAGGCTCTCACCACTGCCTCTGCGCTCATCAGCCTTGAGCCAGCTCAGGGCCTCTGGATGAGCGGTGCTCCCCTTGTGGGAGCACACTGTCCACCAAGGGCAGCTCCTGCATTGAGTGTCTGCTCCCTGGTGGTCAGTGCACGTCATAGTGACTGGTCATTCTGCTGTTCAGTCAATTTGCATATTAGCCTTTTATTATATAGGATGTGAACATTTTTGTAACTTAGTTACTAAATGAATGCTTCTCTTTTAAAATCAACTAAAAACTATTTGTTTTAGCCCTAAGCCAGAATATTGCTGGACATAATTCTGCCTGCTCCCTCCTTTAAGCTAGGCACCATCACTAGCTCTGGGTCACATGGTATGCTATGAATGGTACTTGGAAAAACTCAGAAAACTATAATCAAAAGGGGTTGGTAGAAACTGACCATGATTGCAAGTCCATGTTCTGAGGCAGGCATTCTAAAGGTGGGGATCTTGATAGGAGTGGACTTCAAAGCGTTTGTAAACCTCAGGATATTGTATCTGAAAATATGTGCTCCTACCTGTGAGTGCTGTTTTGGAGAAGAGGGCAGAACGTTTTCATCAGATTTCTAAAGGCCTCAACGATTAACGTGAGAGCCACTGCTCTAACTTCCTCTAAGCCCTGGGCTCCTTTTTCTGTTAACTCAGAAGTGCCTAGAGCCGAAATTAAAAAGTGATTTCCTTTAAGTATTGTTTTCCAAGTGGCTCTGAAACTCCCAACACCTGAAGGAGTTTATTTTTTATGACACTGCTCTTTTCTTCCTCTGTCCCTCTTGCCACCATCTTTAAGGATCCATCAATATGTTGCTCAGCACAGTAGCTTACAGTCTTGCTGTCCATAGCCCGTGGGCCCTGGAGTCAGACTGAACTGAAATCCCAGTCTCATCATTACTTGTTTGATGGTGGATCCCTCTCAGAGCCTCTTTGTGCCTCAGTTTCCCCATCTACAAATAAAGATACAGTGGGGCCTTGACTTACGAGTTTAATTCGTTCTGAGACAGCTTGTTAAGGAGCTCGTTAACTCAAATTACTCTATCAACTCAATGGAAAAAATCGGCCGAGAGACAGCTGGTATCTCAAAAAACTCGTTAGTCGGGACACTCGTAAGTCAAGGCCCCACTGTAATAATAGTATCTACCTATAATGATATTGTGAAAATGAAAACAACAACAATTGTAAACCACTTAGAATAACTCCTAGCATTAAATAAACACTTTGTAGGTGTTTTCACTAGAGGCCCAGTGCATGAATTCGTGCACCGGTGGGGTCCAGCTGAACTGCCCTGATCACAGCCGATCGGGCTGGGCCAGCTGGGGGGAGGGGATGTGGGAGGTTGGCCGGCCAGCCCTGTCCCAGATGGGGGCAGGGGGGAGGCTTTTGGGAGCAGGACTGGCCGAGAGGGAGGGGCTGCAGGTGGCTGGCCAGCTAGCCCCGCCCTCTGGTCGAATTCCCGGTCAAGGGTACAATTTGCATGTTAGCCTTTTATTAAATAGGATAAAAATTTATTAATAAAATGAGTGTGTTGAATCATTCATGATCATATTTGCTTTGATTTTGAGTGATTTTAAACACAAAAGCAGAAAGTGGACAAAAAGTTATGGAACAGGGTTTCTACAGTTATTGGCAACACAGTAATTTGGGGCTGAGGTTCCTTTCTTTGGTGTGAACATGCAGTGACCATGTCAACGGCATCTTAAACGACACCACGTGAAACACACAATCTATGGAAAAACCATGCTTGGTACACACAAAGCTTTCAGAGGAGACCTAGTCTCCTCAGTTCCTTTTCATCCTGCTTGCCATGTCTGAGCGCCTCCTGTATAGAACATGGGCTGCCACTATGTATGATTGGGGAGGGGTGTGCACCTGGTCTTGCTCTAAGTGTCTCACCTCTCCCTGCCTGAGACTGAAGCTGCTTTGATTTTGGACTACAGATTCAGCAGAGTGCTGGGCACACAAACATTTGTTGACCATTATCACCAGTAACATTTACTTTCTATCCTACCAGCCCTGCTGCCTCACAGAATGATATTCTAACTGTATAATGATTCCTCCTGCAACTGTCTTAAGACAGAAGGGTCCGATTATTAGCTATGCATATTGAAGTCATATGACTTTCAGATTCTGTAACTTTTAAACATTTATCAAGTAGTGAAGATACTCCTAATTTATATTCCTATATAAAATGTCTTATATTGGCTGCTGTCCATATTCCATACTGCTTTGGAATCCTGGTTTTAGCAACATCAGCAGTTTCTAGACGGAAACTTGGGGTTGTAGCTACCTCAATGACACATATGCCATGGGAGCTCGTCTTTTCTTTCTTATGAAAGGCTTGATACTTTGCCCTCACACTAAAGATAGCTCTCGTGTTGTTTTTTTGGGGGAAAAAAAGAAGATCAATAAAATACAAAGTACATGTTTGAAAGTGAAGTGTAAGTTCAAATTCAGTGATCTATGCTGTGACAAAACAATGAATCAATAAAAAATATGTGTTGGTGAACCTCTGGTTTATACCTCAAGTTTGAAAATGGGAATGACCCTATGTCTATGCCATCACACTCACCTATAATTAGCATGCCAACGGAGGAGTTTGTGGAAAACAGAGTAAAAATCAAGGGAAACTAGTTGGCATATGAATATGGGAAGAGCAGAGAGAGGCTAAAGTTGGTGCTTGAGCATACGAAATGCATTAAGAGGTCCTCTCCACAGAAAGACTGTACAGAGAGATGTCTGGGAGAAAAGATTTATTTACAATCAGACCTCAATCAGGATGGGATGGACTTTTATTTTTAAATTTTATGTTTTTATTCCTGATAGACTGAAAGAACAGAGCCATAGTATTTATGAACACTGTAAGGCTATTTGGAGACTATCTATATCAAGACCGAAGGCCTCAAATCAGAAAAGGAAGTAGCAAATTAATTAACTGTGTTTATCTTTCCATTTCAATTCCCAACTTATTTCTCAAATAAAGAATTTCTCTTCCCCCCGGTGTCCTTTAGCAAATAAAAATGTGCTTGCATTTACACAAGTGTATTTAAATTTTGAACACATAATCTAACAAGGATGTTCTAAGATCTCTGGGCAAGATGCACAGTTGCAAATAAGAGTATTCAAGAATAGAAATGTGAATAAGGCATTTAATAAACATATGCCATCAGAACCCGAGAACGTATTCTCCCTGATAAGATGAAGATGAAGGAAAGACATCAACCGAAGATGAAAAGTTATTTGAAGAAATCTTATATATATATATGTAAATATGTTGCTAAAATGTGACTCCCACTTTTAAAAAAAATTATTTTTAGTTGCCTCTGCAAATTCCTGTTGGATAGATGAGCTAATTGAGCCTTAGGTTAAGTGAGTTAACTAGTTCAATTTAAGTTGGTTATAATTTTCAAAATTGTAATGCTCCATACATATTCTTTTTTTAAAATATATTTTATTGATTTCTTACAGAGAGGAAGGGAGAGGGATAGAGAGTTAGAAACATCGATGAGAGAGAAACATCGATCAGCTGCTTCCTGCACACCCCAAACTGAGGATGTGCCCGCAACCAAGGTACATGCCCTTGGCCGGAATCGAACCTGGGACCCTTCAGTCCGCAGGCCAATGCTCTATCCACTGAGCCAAACCGGTTAGGGCCATACATATTCTTTTACACATATCTTTTGGCACTCTTTTTGTTTTCCTCCAGAACCATTTTCTATATGTGGACATGCTGGATCCAAAGGCATATGCATTTTCCAATAGTACGCATGTTTTTTGGCTTTGTGTTTTAATAGTGGTGGCCACGATGCCAGAGGAGGGGGGAGGGGAAAGGACATACCATATGAAAATTTGTATTTGTGTCAGTGGGTTTGACATGAGAGTTGGGCCAAACATTCCCCCTCAAAATCTATCAGATCGATCTTCTTGGCAAAAGTGACCTCACTTGGTTCCTTAGAATGGAAGTGGCTCCTTAATTTGGAAAACTTGCTCATCATTTCAGTAGTGGCTGTTACTTGGATATACCTTAGCCCCTTCTTGGACCACCGTCAGAGAAGGGGTGAAAGGTGACTACTGCTGCTGAGGGCTTATGGCATGACAATGGCTATTTGTCCCATTTTGACACCCCAATGTGGATAGAGCATTAAGCCAAGTGCTTCATTCCAATAGTCTCTTCAGATTTCTTTGAAATGTTTGTACTGCTCTACTGTTGCCAATCTGCTATTCTCTGACATGTACCCAGAAGGGGCTTTAAAATATGCATGAAGGGAACTAATAATGACTATTTGTTAGTGTCTTTAAATACTTTATTTTAGAAAGTTAAATGAATCCTTGTGCTTGATGGATCCTAAATACGTAACAAAACATGGGAACTCGCTTCCATGCCTTTATCACTTAAATGAATTATTAAGCTGAATGATAATGGAACCTTTTCTTTTCAACAGTTGGTGGCATCTATACTGTGATTCAAACAAAGGCCAGAACAACAGCAGATGAATGGGGAGACAATTACTTTCTGATTGGTCCATATTTTGAGCAAAATATGAAGACTCAGGTGGAAAAGTGTGAACCTGCAAATGATGCTGTTAGAAGAGCAGTGGACATAATGAATAAACATGGCTGCCAAGTAAGGGATACTGACCAACACTTCACTTGACAAGTCTTAGTAAATTGTAATGGGCAAGCAGACACAATTCACATTAACTCCCAAGAGAAGACCATTCCTCTACGTAGGAAAAAGGAGCAGGTTTGTGAGAAAGACGATGAACTTGATTATAAATAGGTACATTTTTGAGGCAATATAAATATCTAGTAACATAATGGGTTTAGAGCTCAGCAGAATTTATAGGGTAAAGATATTTCTGGGGAAGTCATTTGTGTCTAAATTGTATATAATTCATGTTCATAGTATTGTTCTGTGGACGTTTATAGACTAAAAGCACATTTTGAGCCAAACCTTGGGGACGGCAACATGTTAGAACAACTACAGTAAAAGAAGTCAGAGATTGCAAAAGTAGAAGCACAGCTAGCAATATAGAACCAAGAATGTTCAAATCCTAATCCTCAGAACCTAAGAAAATGGTAGCTTATGTAGCAAAAAGGACTTTGCACATGTGATTATGTTAAGGATCTTGAGATGGAGAAATTATCTGGCTAGGCCCAATGTAATCACAAGGGTCCTTATAAGAGGGAGGCAGTTGAATCAGACTTGGAGAGATGTGACCATGGAAACAGAGGTTGGCACTGGGAGCTTTGGAGATGGAGGAAGGGGCCACTAGCCAAGGAATGAAGGTGGCCTCTAGAGGCTGAAAAAGGCCAGGAAATAGATTCTCTTCCAGAGACTACAAATGGAATGAAACTCTGCCAACATGTTGATTTTAACCCATAAGATTGATTTCACGCTCCAACCCCCTAACCTATAGAATAATTATTTTGTGTCCTTTTAGCCACTAGGTTTCTGAGAATTAGTTGCTGTAAATACAGGAATAGTGAGGTCAAGACAAGGGAGAAGAGAGTTTCAAGTATGAAGGAGGAACCAAATCAACAAAGGATTGAACCAGGGTCATTTTGGTTTAACAATATTAAGGTCATTCATGGTAACCTTGTTAGATACGCTTCAGAGGAAGGTGAGGTTAAATCAGATTGCTGTGGGTTGAGGAATGTATGAATGGTGAGAAAAGAGTATAAAAGCTGTGGCTATGAGATTTTTCTCTGAAGAGGTGAGATAAATTAAGTAGTTTCAGAGTTGTGTGATTTTGAGAATTAGTGTTTTATTAAATGTCAGTGAGGTCTGAGCATATTTATATGCCAAAAAAGAAATCTCTAGCAGACAGGGAGAAGTTGAAAATTCAGAAGAAATGAATGATTGAAGAAAGGAAGGCCACTGAGAATGGGAGCGGGAACAAGACCCAAAGCACTAGTGAGAGGATCACTTTTCTCCCCTTTCGCTCACACGGGTAATAAAGGGTGAATGAAGGATTCAGTATGGCCTCACTCAATGTATTTGATGATCTTAATGAAGTAGGAGTTAAAGGTCATCTTACAGAAGTTAGGAGGCAAGTGTTAAAATAAGAAATTTGAAGGAAGAAGTTCTGAAAACTGTTCAAGGAAGAGATCAAGAATATCTGACATCTCTGATGTACAGTCATGGCTTTTCAATGTCACAAATGTACGTGACTGTGACTCTCTCCAGCAGCAATCAGCAGCCTGGGCGAAAGTGCAGGAAGATGAATGGATGAAGATGGTGTTTAATTTCAGCATTTGTGCAATGGGGCAAACCGGCAAAAGTCTTGGAGGTGGTTGTGCGATTAACTGAATTGATGGGCAGTCACTTTGAAGAACGTAATAGGATTAGACTTTGGGCTGCTACATTAATGAGATAATGTATCTTAGGCAATATTTTTAATTAAGATTTCTGGCAGCAACCATACTGAGAAACACTTCCAGCAACATTCATTTTTATAGGAGGAATTGGAGAAATCATATACATTTGTCAACAGGAAAAAATAACACTTTTTCTAGCAGAAAATATGTTAACTCCTGTTGCATAAAGGAAAATAAGTGACACAGTAGAAATAATATCAAACTGTGAGTTGCTAAAGATACAGAGCAGTTCAACTTTTGATTTTATCATAAAAACATCTCTGTATATAAAAGCCTAATATGCAAAATGTCCCCGTGGGAGTTCAACCGACCGGGAGTTCGATCGCTCACTATAACGTGTGCTGACCACCAGAGGGTGGCACAGAATGAAGGGAGGCTCCGGCTGGCAGCCAGCAGCCGGCAGCCACTAGGGACCCTACCTGTGCACGATTTTGTGCACTGGGCCTCTAGTAGACTATAATATTAAATCCTTAAACCATGAGCTCAAGGTCAAAGGAGTGATGATACTTTTTTTTTAATGACTAAATTTAATGAAAAGCATTTCCCAAGCAGGGAAATATTTTAGATGAATGAATGCAAGCCCATTCTAACTCCATATCAGAGCTTTGTGGTATCACCGTGGTTTTCTGTACAGCATCTGTAATCTGCAATTGAGTTCTAAATAAAGCTTACATCTGCTGAGCACAAATACATGTCCTAGCATTCCTACATGGCTCTGTGTTCTTTATCTGGCAGGTACATTTTGGAAGATGGCTGATAGAGGGGAGTCCTTACGTGGTGCTCTTTGACATAGGGTTTTCAGCTTGGAATTTGGACAGGTGGAAGGGTGACCTCTGGGAAGCATGCAGTGTCGGCATTCCTTATCATGACCGAGAAGCCAACGACATGTTGATATTTGGATCTTTAACAGCCTGGTTCTTAAAAGAGGTACAGTTTACTGGATGGTGATACAACAGAGGAGCAGCACAATTGTGTTCTGTGCCCAGCAGTGTCCAGCAATGACCCCATGACCTTTATATTAAGTAAATTTTGAGATGCTGCCTTTATTGATTGTCCTAGTACATTTCTGAGAAAATGTTCTGCCTTCCTCAAATTAACTATCAGCCTTTGGACTGGGGTAATAATAATGCTTATTAATATATAGAATGATGTGTATAAAATCCAATTATATTTGCTGCTACATAGATGATACTCAACATATGCGCAAGAAAAAATAGTATACATCATGCACTATGTATATGAATTATAGATTCAATGGAATAGAAAATAGCTTGAAATATTTGGTTTTGATTATGCATGAGTTCTTGTGTAATTGCAGTGACTTTTAGATATTTTTATCATTCGCTAAGTGCTGAAGTGATCCCAGCAAGTGCTAAGGAGTCCATAGCAGTGAAATATCCCATAGATGAAAAAAAAGAATATTAGAAACTAGTCCTTTTTATTTATTTTAATATATATTTTTATTGATTTCAGAGAGGAGGGGAGAGGGAGAGAGAAACATCAATGATGAGAAAGAATCATTGATTGCCTGCCTCATGCATGCCCCACACTGGGGGGTCAAACCGGCAACCTGGGCATGTCCCCTGACCAGGAATTGAACCATGCCCTCAGGTTCCTAGGTTGACACTCAACCGTGGTGGCCTGGCCAAACTAGTCCTTTTTTTAATATATATATATATTACTTTATTGATTTCAGAGAGGAAGGGAGAAGGAGAGAGAGAGATTGAAACATCAATGATGAGAGAGAATCATTGATTGGCTGCCTCCTGCACCCCCCTCCCCCCCCCCTACTGGGGAACGAGCCTGCAACCCAGGCATGTGCCCTTGGCCGGAATCAAACCTGGGACCCTTCAGTCCGCAGGCTGACGCTCTATCCACTGAGCCAAGTCGGCTAGGGCCAAACTAGTCCTTTTTAAGTGAGCCAAGCCTGCACTCTCCTAAGTCCTCCAAGCTTGGCAGTAGATTTCTTCACCTTCTTTGCATTACCTCAAGACGATGATGCTTAACCTGAAAATTAGATGGTGAAGAAAGAGCATCCCTAGCAAAGTGGGGTGTGGTCTAAAGCCAAATCACAGATCTGTATGTTGGGAGTGGGTTCCATCTGGCCAGTCTTTCTTACTGATTGAATCATAGTCCAATAGCCATAAAGGGCTGCCTCAAAGTAAAGGAGAGGGTGGAGAAGCAGTCCTATTGCTTTGTGTTGGTGACAGAATAGGAGAAGGAGGGTGAGGGTCCTGGCAGATCTGGGCTAATGACCAGCATGAAATCTTGTTTTAGTACCTGTTAGTGTCTTTGTCTGCAAACTGCCTCCCTGAGCCACTGCCCTCAGGGCGGAAATCAGTCTCAAGTGTGCGTGTGTGCACATGTGTGTGTATCTGCTGTCATCCTTCTGTTAAAGGGAATACAAGGGAGAGAAGCAAGAAAGTAAGAGCTCGACTTCCTCTAAAGTAAAGCAGTTCTGGAAACTGAGATTGTGTTTTGTTCAAAGGGTAAACAAAGACACTGAAAAAACCCCAAGGCTTTTCTGGGCAAGTCCTGTTTCTGCTGTCACTGCTTCTGCTGCACCATTGACCTGTGCTGTTCATACCCGTGAAAACCTTTGTGAAGAGCAGATACTTTATTTTTGTTAATTCTCTCTGGAGGATAATTTTTCCACTGACTTTTTAAAGAGAGTGGAAGGGAAGGAAGGGAAAGAAGCTGAGGGGGGAAGAGAGAGAGAGAGAGAGAGAGAGAGAGAGAGAGAGAAAGAGAGAGAAGAGATAGACATGCTGATTGGTTGCCTTCCAGAGGTGATGACCAGGGCTGGAAGGTCGAGGGCCAATGCTCTAACCACTAAACAACACTGGCCAGGGCAAGAGCAGATACTTGCAAATACAAAGGTTTTAGCTTAAGTCAGTGGTTCTCAACGAGTATTTCCCAGACCAGCTGGTGTGGCTCAGTGGTTGAGCATGGACCTATGAACCAAGAGGACATGGTTCCATTCCCTGTCAGGGCACATGCCTGGGTTGCTGACTAGATCTCCAGTAGGAGGCATGCAGGAGGCAGTTGATCAATGATTCTCTCCCATCATTGATGTTTCTATCTCTCTCTCGTCCTCTCTGAAATCAATAAAAAATAAAATAAGAGTATTTCCTGGACCATCAGTAGCAGCATCACTTGTGAACTTGTAAGAAATGAAAAGTATTGCCCTCCAGCCCAGAATCATTGAATTAGATTACCTGGGAATGAGACCCCAGATGTCTGTGCTTAACAAGCCTTCCAGGTGACCTGAGGTAGGTAGGCTAAGTGTGAGGACCGCTGGGCTTTATGCCACTGAATCCTATAAAACACTCTTGCTAAATCTGCCTGCTTCATATATAGATCCCTTCAAATTGAGCTAAAACTTACAGGCACGATAACTTTCCTGATGTTGTGGGCCATGAACAAGATCAACTTTCACCGACAGCTTTTCTAAATGCTTCCTTCCTGATGTAGGTGACAGACCATGCAGACGGTAAACACGTCATTACCCAATTCCATGAATGGCAGGCCGGAACCGGACTGATCCTTTCTCGAGCCCGGAAACTTCCTATCGCTACAATTTTTACCACTCACGCCACACTGCTTGGGAGGTATCTCTGCGCCGCAAACATCGATTTCTACAACCATCTTGATGAGGTAAATAGTCGGTAAAGCGTCCTACTACCTTCCCCCTCACCACCTTTTTTCTCATCCTGGAAGCTGAAGGATGAGAAGTATTGATCTTGACATTTCATCTGCCAGCCAGATGGCAGCAATGCCCTTTCAACTAATCAATATGCATGACAAAGCCGCCCCTTTGACAGAGAGGCGGTGTGTGTCTACTTTGGAGCAATAGATCCAAGATTCAAAGGCGTGGGGGTGGGGAGGTAAGACTGTGGACACAGGTTGGGCTCCTGGCTACCTTGGAGCTTGGGAAATGCTGCGAGGATCCTGTATCACACACAGCTCTGAGTGGCAGGTAGAGAGCCAGGATTCTAGACATACAGCTTGCACCATGAGCCTTACCTCCTCTATCTCCCAAGTGAAAAATGGTCAGATTGCTCCTGTAACTCTGCAATGCATAGGTGGGGTTTT
The DNA here is from genome assembly GCF_000147115.1 of Myotis lucifugus. Lineage (NCBI taxonomy): Eukaryota > Metazoa > Chordata > Mammalia > Chiroptera > Vespertilionidae > Myotis > Myotis lucifugus. Next base: position 3,510,237 of record NW_005871126.1, read on the forward strand.
ATCAGGGTCAAATAAGACGGAAGGTATTAAAAACAGGGATGTGGGTCCTTGGTGACCAGTTATGTCTGCTCATTTGAGAAGACTGCTCGATTCCATGACCCAAGGTCATTGTTTTGACTTCTTCCTTCTATTTCCCACCAGTTAAATTAGATTAAAGTATGTCTTTTACATCATCTGCCAATAATATCAACAAGGCATGTGCATACCACTAAGTCAGGGGGTTTGTAGATTTGGTTTCTCTATTGCCAATCAAATCAATTTACTATCTTAGAGGTTCTGTTTTACTGTCAGGAAAATGAGTACGTCGGAAAGTTGATTTCTAAAGACTTTCCAGTTTTAAAAAAGTGCTAGGATTCTATGAAATAGTGTGTGTGTCTCTGTGTGTAGTCCTATATAATAAAAGTGTAACATGCAAATTGACTGAACGGCTGAACAACTGGTCGCTATGAGGCACACTGACCACCAGGGGGCAGACGCTCAACATAGGAGCTGCTCCCTGGTGGTCAGTGTGCTCCCACAGGGGGAGCACTGCTCAGCCAGAAGCCAGGCTCATGTCTGGCAAGCGCAGAGGCAGTGGCGGGAGCCTCTCCCACCTCCACTGCAGGCAGGCGGTAAGGAGGGAGGGGTCCTGGACTGCAAGAGCTCCGGACTGCAGAGGGATGTCTGAGGGATGTCTGACTGCTGGCAGGCAGACATCCCCCAAAGGGTCCCGGACTGCGAGAGAGCGCAGGCCGGTCTGGGGGACCCCTCAACCCCAGTGCACAAATCTCATTCACTGGGCCTCTGGTACATGAATAATACTTAGATAGTGGTTGTGACAAGTAATACTACTATCTCAAAGACACTTTGAATAGAATGCAGAAAAGTTTTTTTTCTGAAAAACTTCAACATTTGCAAAGCAATGAATGATCCTAAAGAGAGTTGACCTATAAAAAGGTCAACCTACTCCAAAGGTCTCTAACTGTAAACATAAGATGTACATTTAAAATAAAATCACCACAGGATTCAGAAAGTCAGGAGAACTGGGAAATTTTTTAATGGCATATGACATTGATAGATTAATAAGGGCAAACCAGTGATCTGTGGTAAGCTCACCAACCATGTTTCCTGGAGAAGGGCAGACTTTGATTTTTGTGAAAGAGAAAATGTTAGAGAGGCATATCAAATATTTTATTGTAGAATTCTTAAGAGCATTATATAATTAAGGAAAACAACTAAGAATATACTTCAGCTATTGTTTTTTTTTAAGGAACAAATGCATGGTAGTATATATAGTTATATATAACAACTTTATCCTCTTGATAAAGGTCAGTATTTATATCATACTATCTTCAAATAGGATTATATATTCCCCAACTTAAAGGCCCTCATTGGTTGAAGTAAGACCCCAGTCCATTGTTCTAGTAAAATACCCTGCCAGCAGAGTCACTGGTAAACAACAAGTAGTCAAGAACTAGATTTTGAGTTAAATTCATAACCATTTCTTACAGAAAAAGCACACCCTATAATCATTTTCCATAGTAGACCCTTTCCCCATGCTCACATTGGGTTTAGAATTTGGGTGATACATAAAAAAATACCAAATTATATACATGGAAAGTTTTTAAAAGTTCAACATAAGAAATGAGTCAGAATTTAGTCTTTGAAACAAGACCCAAGATCTGCCTCAGTAAGTTCTGGCTTAGGCAGATGAACATGGGGTAGGAGTGGGGAAATGAGAAGAAAAATAAAAGTATTCAACTTCTCTAAAACCAGAAAGATAAAACTACTTACTCAAATAGTAATTGATAACTGAAAACATTTTTTGTTACTAGCCAATTCACCAAGATTTTGAAGTTGGTTAAAGTTTTTAGTTAAATTTATTAGCTGAAAGAGCATTCCAACCATTCTAGCCAGCATATGAATTTCTGAGACTCTTCAAGATATTTTTAAATTTATTCTTATTAGTCCAGTAATGGGTCAACTTTTCCCTCCACTAAAATAGCTAGATAACTAGGAAGGAGTTGGGGGAGGTTGGAGAGGGTGAAAGGAGGATAAATGGTGATGGCAGGAGGTTGACTTGGAGTAGTGAACACACAATATAACATACAGATGATGTATTCTAGAATTGTACACCTGAAACCTATATAATTTTATTAATCAATGTCACCTCAATACATTCAACGAAATAAAATAGCTAGACAACTAATGCTTTTAAAAAAGTTTTTTTAGGTTTTGGCTTCTCTTTTTTTAATAGCAACAGACTTTCCTTGATAGAAATGAGGACATTGCTGTTTGGGATTAGAAAATTGTGAAGGAAGCCAACTGGTACACAATGGTCTCATGGATTTTAACTCTCTCCTCTGACCAAGTTTTAAACTAGTGAACTTCAATTATAAGGTTACCCTCCACTGTAACCTTATACCTCATTCTTTGTTCTTTTATACATATTATCTAGAATACAACAAAAGGCTATGAGATATAAAAAAAACACAGGGAAGGAAGTTCCACTGTCAAAGGAACCAGGCCCAGATATGTTTTAGATGTTGGAATGACCAGACAGAGATTTTAACATGCTGTCATGAATATGGGGGAAAGAAAGAAAGTGTAAATAGATAGGGTTGCTGTGAAGCCTATGGGTGTGACCAGGCATACATACTATAGGCCTAAAAGATAAGGGGCCCCATGGGGCCAGGAAAAGACAGAAACATGCACAAGTGCCTGTCTTCACCTTTGCGTACTTGGTCTACTTACTTAGAAAACCTATCATCCCATCTCTACATGTCTAAATATTAAACACTGCCCCATATATGAAATCATATTATTCCTAACAACAACAATGAATAATAACAATAGTTAAAGTTCTTGAGCACTTTCTATGTGTGAGGAACTTTTATAAATATTTGACTTGTTACCTCATTTGCTCTTTACAAAAGCTCAGTGAGATAGGAAACATACTTTTCCAGAATTATTTTTCTTAAACATAGGCTGTCTTTACCATATCTCTAAACAAGCCCATTTAGTCTTGCCATTGTATACAGGACAAAGGCTAAATTTCTAGTCTTGTCTTCAGGGAATTCTGGGGTCTGGCCCTATTATATCCTACCAGGATGTCACCCTACTATGTCTCCTACATTCTACACCCAATGCCACAGTCACACCATACATTTTCTGCAAATTTCATTTGATTTAGTATACTTGATTATTAGGGCAGTTAATTTTTCAGCCTAAAATAATCTTTCCCCAAATTAAATTTTCATGTCCAAATGCTATTTTATGCATAACTCATGGTTCTTATCCCTAAAAATCTTACATTCTAGAGGTGATATTGAGAATATGAATACTTATATAGTACTAGAGGCCTGATGCATGAAATTCGTGCACTGGGGGGGGGGTCCCTCAGCCCGGCCTGTGCCCTCTCATAGTCCAAGACCCCTCAGGGGATGTCCACCTGCCAGCTTAGGCCCTATCCCCCCCCCCCCTCCCAGATCAGGCCTAAGCCAGCAGTCAGATACCCCTCTCGCAGTCTGGACCCCCTCGCTCCTTACCACCTGCCTGAAGTGGAGACAGGAGAGTCTCCCTCCACTGCTGCTGCACTCGCCACCCATAAGCCCAGCTTCTGGCTGAGCAGCGCTCCCCCTGTGGGAGCACACTGACCACCAGGGGACAGCTCCTGTGTTGAGTGTCTGCCCCATGGTGGTCAGTGTATGTCATAGTGACCAGTCGTTCTGCTGTCCAGTCAATTTGCATAGTAGGGTTTTATTATATAGGATGAAATACTTTCCCTATCCTGTTCTGATCTTATACCTTACTCAGACACTTACTCATTTCTGCCTGATTTTTACTCATTTGCTTGCTAAGTTATAGCCTCTTTGAAGGTAACAGAAACACATAAATTATTCCACAAATATTGGTTGAATGAGAGATTGGTTGAATAAATAAGACCAGCCATAAAAAGCTTTTAAGAAAAACTTCTGCTGATTCAAGGATACCATATAGAGAGAACCCAGGTTCAAACCATTTCAGAGAGATGTTTGTAAATATTACAGTCAAGAGAGACTATTCTAAAATTTTCTTGTTCTAATCTTTAGAATCATCTAATAAATCTTTTGTTAGTATTTTCCTCTATATGGTGCAGTAATTACTGGGACTGACTTGTTGATTGAGTTAGAGACTAAATGGTATAAAAGCAGGTGAGAGCACAAGTTTGCAGTCAGACTGATTTGGATCAACAGGACTCTGCTAAGATATGAATATTACATTGAGCAAGTTCTTTAAACTTTAGAAATTTCGATCCCCCTCTATAAAATGAAGACAAAATAAGTTTCTCAGTGTTTTATGAGGATCAAATATGATGTCCTGCTTAGAAGAATGTCTGATGCATAGTGTTGAAAAGCTTCTAATATGAAAAGTGCATTGATGATACAAGGCCAGAAACTATATAGCTTTTTCTCTTAGACATTGCTACTTTCATATGCAACTATATTAGAAATAATATTCAGTAACTAAGCCAAATGGCAAAAGCCCGCAACTGTTGCCAACTATTTAATTGTGGGGGGTTTGCTTATTGTGCGTATATTTTTAAGTTAAGATATCCAGAATAATGAATATTCTGACTGGCTTGATAGAATGATTACACAATCTATCACACTATCTAATTAATATAACTGTACACCCTTGAAATTATATAGTGGTAGGACTACAATAGTCATGGAAAAACATTTGTCTTTTCTTTGTCAGGCTTCTTTTCAGTGAGTTAAGGATAATAATAATTAACTTAATTTTTTGTATCAAGTTTAATGTCAGCTTTACTTCATTGTTCATGGGCAAAAACATGATAAGGACCTTGGGGAAAGAAATTAGCTCAGTATTTATAAAATGTGGGATAAATAAAAGTATAATTGAAATGCCAAAGAAAATCAAGATTTCTATGTGATTATAACAAAGTGGAAATGTCATTTACTCAGGGGTTTACATAGCAGTTTTGAAACAGAAATGAAGTAAGCAACACCTGTGTAAGCATAAGTAGCTCTGCACTTAGAAATGGGATTAAATACAAATGTTCATTACTTTTTAGTGGGCATAAAATTTCACACGGCTTTTGGGGAGCACAATAGGAAAAATATGTGATTTTGTTTTGCTTGTGTGGAAGAATCAGTGTACGCAAATGGACACGTGCTTGTGTTTTTTTTTGTGTGTTTTTTTATTTTATTTTTATTTTTATTTTTTGTGCTTGTGTTTTGTTTTGAACAGTTTGACATAGACAAAGAGGCTGGGGAAAGGCAGATCTACCACCGGTACTGCATGGAGCGGGCCTCTGTCCATTGTGCGCACGTGTTCACCACAGTTTCTGAAATAACAGCAATAGAGGCAGAACACATGCTGAAGAGAAAGCCTGGTAATGCTGACCCCTCAGTTTGTCACTGATCTTTCCATTCCAAATGACAAGAGAGCATGAGAACTTTGGTTCAAACAAACAAACAAAAAGCATAAAACAGTAGAGGGGAAAAAAAATGTTTTTGCCACTGGAAATGCAAATGAGAGCACCAACTCCATTGGTTGTTACAAGGATTTAATGAGTTACATTGTGAAGCATTGCGAGCCGTGCCTGGTGCATAGTAAGCAATGAAACTATAACAATCAGCATTATTGCTTTTAACTCTACTATGTCATTGAACCAATGTTATTTTGGTCATGCACTCCTCGTTTCCTATTTCTACAATTTATTGTGAACATTTATGAATTTTCAATTCTGCGGTAGTCATAACCTGGAAATGTTAATAGAATCAAACTTTACATAAATTTAAATACACTGTTTTTCTACAATGATATCCTCTCTCAAAAGAACATTTTCATAACTTTTATTTTTGCTTTTCCAGATGTAGTTACTCCAAATGGCTTGAATGTTAAGAAATTTTCAGCAATGCATGAGTTTCAAAATCTACATGCAATGTACAAGGCTAGGATACAAGAATTTGTTCGGGGTCATTTTTATGGGTATGTGTTTTTCTTTCTTAAAAAAAATCAGGGTGCAATGTTAGGGATCTCTGGTATAGAGAAAACAGTGTTGTTACAGTACATGTTTATCTTTCCCATCCCCTTTGTACTTTAACAGGATTCCTGTGTACATTTTGTTGCTGGTGCTTTCTTTCATTTGAAACTGTTTTGTTTTGTTTTAGTCATCTGGACTTTGATCTTGAAAAAACTTTGTTCTTTTTCATCGCTGGGAGGTATGAGTTTTCAAACAAAGGAGCTGACATCTTCCTAGAGTCCTTATCCAGGCTCAATTTCCTGCTGAGGGTAAGGAAGCTCTACAATGTTATATCATGTTTCCTGTGCTATGGCTTCCATAGACTTATTTTCTTTTTTATTGTTTAAAGTATTACAAATAGTAGAACATATGTCTCCTTTTTCCCCTATTGACTTCTCCCTGGCCTCTCCCCTCCACCCCCCCTCCCCGTTCCCCGCCATATGCCCTCACCTCGCTAGTGTCTGTGTCCATGAATACAAGTCATTTGGTTGATTTGGTTGATTTCTTACCCCCCTCCTACCCTCCCTTGCCTTCCTGCTGAAGTTTGACACTTTGTTCAATGCTTCTCTGTCTCTGTATCTATTTTTGTTCATCAGTTTATGATGTTCACTATATTCCACAAATGAGTGAGATCATGTGATGCTTATCTTTCTCTGACTGGCTTATTTTGCTTAGCATAATGCTCTCCAGTTCCATCCATGCTGTTGCAAATGGTAAGAATTCCTTCTTTTTTACTGCAGCGTAGTATTCCATTGTGTAGATGTACCACAGTTTTTTAATCCACTCATCTGCTGATGGGCACTTAGGCTGTTTACAAATCTTAGGTATTGTAAATTGTGCTGCTATGAAATAAAAAGCTTCTGCACAGCAAAAGAAACCACCAACAAAACAACAAGAAAGCCCATTGCATGGGAGAACATATTTGCCAATGTTATCACTGATAAGGGTTTAATCTCCAACATTTATAGGGAATTCATACAACTTAACAAAAGGAAGATAAATAATCCAATCAAAAAATGTGCAAAGGACCTAAATAGACAATTTTTGAAAGAGGACATACAGAAGGCCAAGAGACATATGAAAAGATGCTCAAAGTCACTAATCATCCAAGAGATGCAAATCAAAACAACAATGAGGTACCATCTCACACCTGTCAGGCTATCATCAACAAATCAACAAAGGACAAGTGCTGGAGAGGATGTGGAGAAAAAGGAACCCTTGTGCACTGCTGGTGGGAATGCAGACTGGTGCAGCCACTATGGAAGACAGTATGGAGTTTCCTCAAAAAATTAAAAATGGAATTCCCATTTGACTCAGTAACCCCACTTCTAGGAATATATCCCAAGAAACTAGAAACTAGAAACACCAATCAGAAAGGATATATGCATCCCTATGTTCATAGATTTTCAGGCCCTAGAGTGCGAGGTGGCAGATTAGATGATAAATGCCCTGCACTCAGGAGATAGTCATTTCTAGATCATATGAGCGTTCATCTGTTCATGGTTTGAGTTTATGCTTTCATTCCCATGGCCGTTTGATATGTCATTTCCTTCTGAGAGAGATGCTAGGCCAATAATATTTGTGGGAAGAGGAAAAAAATCCCACAGATTTTAGAGTCTTAAACTCCAGTTTTAATCTCAGTTTTGCCACTAATCTGTTATAGGAGGTCAGATGTCTGTATGGAACCTCCATGCCTCTCTTCTGATGTCAGTAAAACAAGAAGAGTGACATCTATTGTGCACAGCGATTCAAGGATTGGGTTGAATTGTGCATTTAAAGCATCCAGCACAGTGTCTGCATCAACAAAATTGCTGACCCTATGTTTGCTTCTCTACCTTCGTGCTAAAAAACCAAAATGCGATATCATGAGAATCAAGAAACTTGACAAAAAATGTAAATAATCTTTTGTGTAAGTCAGTGTATATAAGCTAAGGGGAAAAAATAGAATAAACCAAAACTAAATCCTCATTAAGTTTCCAATCTTAAATTTTAAAGAGCGAATTTTGACCCTTTAGTATTAGCTCAAATTTGTATTACTTTCTTAACTACAGAGAAGATTGTGATAACAATATCGATTGCTAGGTATTTTAGGTGATTCATGCCATGAAAATATTTTGTCTGAATTTTAAAATTTTTAATCAACAAACATCTATTGAAAGCCCAATTTAAAATAAATTTTCTGAAAAAGCCTTAGGAAGATGGGTACAATTTTTCTGTGAATCACAAAAAGTACTCTTTTTGCCTAAAGATGTTTTTAAACACTGTTTGTTCAAAATGGAAGGTCCATCTGTCACATGTTTTATTTGAACTTTGGTCATTGACTCTGTTATGTTTTCTGATTCCTCATTAGATGCATAAAAGTGATGTCACAGTGGTGGTGTTTTTCATTATGCCTGCCAAGACAAACAATTTCAATGTGGAAACCCTGAAAGGCCAGGCAGTGCGAAAGCAGCTATGGTAATCTCACGTCTTATAAATGTTCTCAAGCAAAAACTGCAAAAGGTTATTTTATGTGCATGATTTCTGATATATATTCCTGAACTATTTTTTCCTTTAAGATTATTATAGCATAAATACTACTTGGTTCTCTTCTCATTGGGCTATGATGCTAGATTAGGTAATGGCTATACAACCGGGTTACAATAAAAATTTTGAAATAGGCTACCATGGAAGGATAAAGCTTCTGTAGAACTCTTTAAAGATGGGTTGAATTTTTTAAAAATTATTATGCAAATAAAAACATGGCAAAGTAAACAAATTAGTATAATGACCTCTTATGTGCCCATAGCCTATATTCAACAATTATCAACACATTCCCAATCTTGTTACATCTATACCTGCATCCACTCCCCCTCCCAGCCCTCAGCCCTACCCTGAATATCATCAAGCAAAAAAAAAAAAAAGTTAAACAATGTGGGCTGGTCAGGGTTCTGCTGCCTCAGCTCTGGGGGTTTTAACTCAAGCCAAATTGGCAAATACGAAGATAATAGAGGAGTCTATACAAAAGAGAACTGTAATTTTAACAATGTACTGACAACAGCGTTATCATGATGAATAAAGATGTAAAATTGTGACACTGTTTAAATTATAGATTTTTTTTTCCCAATCAGGGACATTGCACATTCTGTGAAGGAAAAGTTTGGAAAGAAACTCTATGATGCCTTATTAAGGTAGGTGTTTGGAACACGTACCACCTCAAACATTTGGATGTCACATTCCATCTTAACAGTTTTAGTGGTATAATATATTTATGTTATTCTGAATATAAAGGAATTAATAACCTTTGAAGATGTGTGACATCATATCAGTAGGTTTTCTTTTATCCTTCATCTGACAAACACTTGTAAACAGGTTTTACAAATGAGAACATATTTATATATGCAAATAGGTTCTAATTCAATGAAAATCTTGTTAAATGTTAGTATGCCAATCTGAAGCTAAGAGTTCATGAGATTTTAAGTCAAAGTATATATTGGCTTAATATATTAATTATGTTGACATATTAAATCAGGATTTATTTATTAACCAAACATATTAATGAATATTAATTAACATTAATATTACTGAGTATGTGTTTATTAATAAATAATAAATAATATATGTAATTTACAGATATAATAAAGACTAAGTAACAAAATCAAATTTAAATGTATTATAACCTAATAATAATAATAAAATACATGATTTTTTCTGTGATTTGAAAACTATGTTGTCTCCTGACCCATGGTAGTAGGTGAACATCATTTCTATTTACCAGTAAAAATATCAACTTATAGGTGGACAAGTTATGGCCACTCTAGAATGTAGTACTCAGAAATGGGCAAAACAATGAGAGTGTCCCCTGATGGTGAACATGAATGCTATAAAAAATCAATTTTGATTTTTTATGCTATTTTTAAAATCCTCACCTGAGGATATGCTTGTTGATTTTAGAGAGGAAGGGAGGAAGAGAGAGAGAGAGAGAGAGAGAGAGATAATATTGAAGTGTGAAGCAAGAATTGGTATTGGTTGCCTCCTGTATGAGTCCCAACACTCCAACTGTCTGAGCCACCTGGCTGGAGCAATGCTATCTTTACCAAACTTCTTCACACTTTAGGAATTTATCTGTGAGCTTCATCTGGAAACTATATTTACTTTTATTTTTAAAGTGCTTAGAACAGTATCTGACACAAAAGAGCACCAAATTAGTGCCAGTTGTTTTTATTTTTATTATTAACATTGTTTTTCCCACAGAGGAGAAATTCCTGATATGAACAATATTTTGGATCGAGATGATCTAACAATAATGAAAAGAGCCATCTTTTCAACTCAGGTAGTAAAGAAAAAAGTGCCTACCACTTCCCAATGTTAAAATCAATGTATTTGATATTTTAATTTATTGGAATGGGCTAATTTGGGAAATTTTTAAACTCAAGGACTAGAAAGTCATTCTTCTGTATTCACCGAAATGTCAACTTTGTATTCTCTTTTATGAGTGGTTCATAAGAGAGATTGGACACAGGGCTTTTCTTGTATCCAATTTAAAATTATATTTGATATTTACTTAGCAGGGAAGATGCCATGATCCCAAGGGTAGTTTCCCAGGGCAAGGCTCACCCATTGCATTCTGGGTGTGCTGACCCCTGTGATGTCCCCAAATGTAGAAAACTCAACTGCATAATTTGTGGTAGTGAGGGACTGTGTTTGCACTCTCCCCGGGCACTAATAATAATAATAATAATAATAATAATAATTTGGAACCATTGTGTCCAATTGAAAAGAAGTGTATGTGCAATGACAATAAAAAACTAATTTTTTCAAAAAGCATAGAATTTTGAGTTACAGTAGAGAAAACGTGAATGTTTCTCAGACAAGTAGAATTATTGCAAAGAAGAAAAGGTAAGTGTTGTGTTAGGCGTACAGCAAACTCTTGTCATAATAGTGAGGGATCAGACACTGGAGGACAGCCCCACTAAAGGATTTAAAAGAGGAGCTCCTAATCAATAAAGAAAAATAAAATAAATAAAATAAAATAAAAATAAAAGAGGTGCTCCTCTCAAGGCAAGATTTCAGGACATTCATATTTCAAGTAAGTCCCAGGAGCAGGCAAGATGTCTTGGCCTTTTGTATAGTGGCTGCAGGTGAAAAACAAAAGTAGCATGTGTTCACCATATACAAAGGCAGTGCTTGAACCCATTTTCCTCCTCTGAAACACACAAAACTTAGTCATCGTCATTAGTATCGTCTCAAAAGACTGGAGGAAGGTTGTATGACATGTTGCCAATGACCTATTGTTGAAATTAGTCACACATTAATTCTTTCCATAATTGACATTTTCTTCCATTACTTCAGCGACAGTCTTTGCCTCCAGTGACCACTCACAACATGATGGATGACTCCACTGACCCCATCCTCAGCACCATTAGACGGATTGGACTTTTCAACAGTCGCACAGACAGAGTTAAGGTAGAACTAATTGTTTCTGTAGGTCACTTCAAGGTGACATAGCATATATTTACTGAGAATTTATTAGAAGCCTCCTTTATTTGTTTTCTAAAGGAGATTAATTTTGTTTCCTCTCTTGGGTAATTAAAAGATAATGACTATTTTGCTATCATTCTTGAGAACTGAAGAATATTTATGGCTTTATGATTCATAATTCTAGCATTTATTTTCACTGTACAATCTGTTAGTAAGCATAAGGTTATCTAATTTTTAATGATTTAAATATTTTCTAAGAATTAATTAAAAAATCTCTGAGATTACATGAATTATCTTTGTTTCTTTCTGATAATGTTCAACTTAAAGGCAAAATATGAGAAGTTTCCAGTTTTAAAAAATGTGACTAACGATGTTTTTATGCAATTTTCTATAGACCAATTTGTACTTTTGACTCTTGAGTTTCTACAATGACTAGGCACAATGCTCGATGTATGACTAAGACCTGGTTTCTACCACTGTGATGCCTAACCTCTCTGTTGTTTACTGAGGGCCTATTTGTTGCAGGCATTTGCTAAGTGTGGTTGGCAATGGTGAACATGTCGACAAATAATTGCTTAACCCTACTCAATTTCATTCACCAGTATTCAAGATCAAGGTGTCAAACATTTACCAATCTTTTCAAAGGTCTCCCTTTCCCTTCTTTCGTTCACCTTTAGCAGATGGCATAACTGAGAATTCAAAAGTATGAATTCCTTCAGTGTCCCTACTGGCCTCAACTATAGATTTTTTACCTCTTCTGGGTTCCTTTCCTTGAGGTCCTAAGGATTTTTAAAGGATCTCATTCCCTCTCACATTCGTGGGAAACTTAACCTGTTTACCTTCTCTTACAGTGTAGGCAATAAAAGACAACTCTTTTCCTTGCTGTTGACAAATATTCTTTTAATTTCTCTACATTAAAAAACAACTTTGCCTTAACCCGGTCTCCTTTTGATGTTCTTAAATGTTTCTATCTTTCCTGTTCTGCAAAATTTCTTATATCAGTCTATTCTTATATTCACTTTTTATCTTTTATTCAGTCCTTGATGTAGACTTGGGTGGATGTAGTGGAAGGAGACAAATTAAGGACTCGCTGCAACAGTACAGGTGAGAGATGATGAGGGCCCCTTACGAAGGCCGTGTCAGATGTACTGGAGAGGATGAAACAATGGGAGAGATGGTGGCACATAGAAAAGATCACACTTAGTGACCAATGGACATTAGAAGTGAGAAAGAGAAAGAAGGCAAGAGTAATAACCTTCTGGCTTCAGTATCTAACCAACAGATTCTAAAATCCAAGGAAAAGTTTTAACAGAAATTGGTTTGAGAGTCATGTCATGAATTGAGTTCAGTTTTTGATAGAATGACTCTGAGTGACATGTGAGATATTCAATTTGAGATGTTACTTAGAAAACATAGGCCTGAGGGTTACAAGGGCAGTTGTAAAGGAAGCTACCAGTGCATGGACAGTAGTGGAGACCAGGGAATGACCACCTTGCCATGTTGGAAGACAAAGTTGAATGAGTGGAGATTTAAGATGAGGATTATAAGATAAAAAGTCAGGGAAAGAAAGAGCAGAGAATTAGAAAAGGAAAATATTGCAGAAATCAAGCAGAAGAAATTCTCTAGCTATTTATAAAATGTTCCATGCTGTGTTAGTCTTTTTATTTCAAATACTAGAGGCCCAGTGCACAGGGGAGCGGGGGGCCTTCAGCCCGGCCTGCACACTCTCACAATCCGGGACCCCTTGGGGGATGTCCGACTGCTGGTTTAGGCCTGATCCCAAATCGGCAGTCGGACATCCCTCTTGCAATCCGGGACCCCTGGCTCCTAACCACTCACCTGCCTGCCTGCCTGATCGCCCCTAACCACTCTGCCTGCCTGATCGCTCCTAACCACTTGCCTGCCTGCCTGATCGTCCCTAACCACTCTGCATGCCTGCCTGATTGCCCCTAACCACTCTGACTGCCTGCCTGATGCCCCTAATCACTTGCCTGCCTGCCTCATCGCCCCTAACTGCCTCTGCCTCAACCCCCGCTGTCTGGTCTAATTAGCATATTACACTTTTATTATTATAGATATTCTACACACATACACACACACATGCACGCACACAGGCACGCACACACACATGCACACATGCATGTATGTGTGTATATTGCCCTGTGCCATACAATATGGGTGGTTTGTCTTTTCTCATTTGTGTTTCTGCATTTCCAAACTTTTCAACACTTAGCATACCTTCTATAATAAATAGTCAGGCTACAAGTTTTCCCCTGGAAATGCAGGATTGTCTCTGCCAAGGATGCCCCTTCCTTTACGTGTTTCAGCTGGATTGGATCCAGAGAGACTCATCAGAGTATATTAACAGTAGCTTGGCCTCCTTCTCATATAATTTACCCTCAATTGGTGCTTCTCATTTTATTTACTTGTATATATAATTTTTGTCTCTCAAAAGGAAATAAATAGTGGGAGCAAGAAAGCCTCTTATTTTCCTGTAGATTTCTGTTTTTCTTAGAACATTTTATGTCCGACCATATTTGTGAATCTTCCTCTGACAACCTGTCTGTGCCTGGAACATGTTATATGCAATAAATGCAGATAGAGGTGATGATGTGGGAAGGTGGAAAAGGAGAGATGAAGCTGACTTTCTTAGCTCCTGGGATTACTGTGACTTGAGGTCCCTTGAAGTTTTGAACAAAGTATACTTTGCTGATCTATGTGTTGTTTTTTAAGTGTGATAGCAGTGAGGCAACTTCCCAGAACTGGGCAAGAACCTCATATAATGAACATACTAACACTTTCATACCCCTGTGTCATTGCTGACTAATGTTGTTCTCTCTTTCTGAAATACCCTTATCTCAGTCATTCTAGCTATTGCTTTGGGATCCAAATCAAAAGTCATCTCTTCCTTGCACTTTTCCTTACTATACAGTCATCTACTCCAGACAGAACACCTCTTTCCTTATCTGCATTCCTAAGACTACTGAAATTAATGGAATGATCACATTGAAATATATATATATATATGAAATCTATCCCTTTCTCCAGAGAGACTGAGTTATTTGAGGCAGTGATAATGTCCCATATTTTTTCCCGTTTTATCCTCTGAGAAGTAGACACTAAGACAGTTCTAGATATGAAAACACTTGTTGGAAGAAATGTGTGAAGGATAAAGAGGTGAGAGCATGAGCAGGCGGGGAGGTGCAGTCAGACATTGCAAAGAAAGCAGGAAGGAAGGGGCGGTAAGAAGAGCCACAGACTGCAGCCCATTTCTCAAACAGTCTCAGCCTTTTCTTTTCTTTCTTTCTTTTTTTTTTTTACAGAAAGGGAAGTCAAATGTAATTAGCAAAAAGCTAGAATTCATAATGAGGAACAAATGCATGAAAATGTACACACATAGCAGCACCATGTAGTGACTCAAAAAGGGGGAAAGCAGTGGACCAAGACAACTCAACATGGCTTGTCAGTTAGTGGAAAAAACACATACACATGGGTGCGCATGTGCCCACAAAAAGAAACAAAAAAAACAAGAAGAAAGTTTTCAAAGGCCAACCCAAATTCATCTTATTTTACAATGCTTCCTTTCTTAATACAAAAGATGTCTTTGTGTGTGTGGTTTGCTATTGACTTATTTTAAATACATTAGTGTTACTACATACAACATTTTGCTGTATTTAGGAGCCTTTTCTTGATCTTTCACCTACCAAAACAGTTTCAAACAGATGACTGCCTTATTCTATGAGCAGCTGGATGTGACCATTTTAATGGGGATTCATATGAATAGCAACAGGGATTCCCCAAACAAAAGTTACCCATTAAAATAATCACCCACTGGGTAGATGTGGGTTGGCACTAGTACCCATATCTGCCTGTCTATAAGCCAGGAGCAGCTGCTATGGTGGATGCAGTTGGGGCTGTCAGTCAAGGTCCCCAGTCCAGGATGTCTTAGAGGAAATCTAACAGCTAATTCAGGACAGCCACATGTCTAAAGAAGGCAACATACCAAGTCCTTAAAGACGGTACTCACACTGTCAGGCTTCAAATCTCTGCCACTTATTCAGTTTATAAGTTACTTAATCTGCTTGTACCTCAATCTTCTCATCTTTAAAATGATAATATAGGCCCGCATTCATAGAATTGTTGTAGGTTTTAAAAAGTAATAGATGTTACATTTAGTACAATATTGGAGCACAGTCAATTCATAATGAACATTAGCTTTTATTTGTACTTAGTCCAGTAGAAGATGGAAGATTTGTCTTTCCTGCAGGATTTGAAAAAATGTTTTATCAAAGAGATGACAAGTGAGCTAGATCTTGACCCATGAGCAGTAGTTTATCTGCAAATAACAGGAAGGAGGACTCACCCAGCAGAAGTAGATGAAAAGGCATAGAGATACAATAGCACATGGCTTACAAAGAGTGAATGGAAGAGGAAGTTCATCTCATACAAATTGTTTATGCAGTTATACTCATCAATATTTTGAGATATTCATTTATTATCATAAAGCAAACACACATATACAAAAGAAATAAAAGAATAACCCTTCTTAACAATATATCCTCAAAGCACTGAAATAAACTTTGGTCAGTTCAGAATTAGGTATTGTGTTTTATTAATAACTAGAGGCCCAGTGCATGAAATTCATGCACTGGAAGGGAGGTTCCCTCAGCCTGGCCTGCGCCCTCTTGCAGTCTGGAACCCCTCAGGGAATGTCCAACTGCCGACTTAGGCCCGATCCCCCACAGGGGATCGGGCCTAAGCCGGCAGTCGTACATCCTCTCGCAATTCAGGATCCCTCGCTCCTTACCTCCCACCTGCTTGCTCCTTACCACTTGGTTCACTGATCCTTAGTGGCAGGCTCCTTACTGCTCAGCTTGCTGCTCCTTAGTGCTGCCGTGGAGGTGGGAGAGGCTCCCGCCACTGCCACTGTGCTCACTAGCCGTGAGCCCAGCTTCTGGATGAGCAGCCGCTCCCCCTGTAGGAGCGCACTGACTACCACGGGGCAGCTCCTGCATTGAGCGTCTGCCCCTGGTGGTCAGTGTGCATCATAGCGATCAGTCATTCCAGTCGTTCCGCCGTAATGGTCACTTAGGCGTTTATTATATAGATATCCTTTAAAAACTTGATATTAACTTGGGGTCTGTGCTAATAATATAAGTCCTATTTGATGCCTGTATATTTATAGAACTCTACTAGTGGCCTGGTGCATGAAATTTGTGCACATTAAAAGGGAATTAATTAGAGAAAATATTTTAATGTTGCTATTTGCCCTTTCTCTATAATATAAGTGTCAGAGATGAAAGAAAATTAGTAAAATGTATAAGAAAATCTCCCTCCTGTCAGAATCTGGGGCATGCTGCCGGACCCAGAGTCAAGTTCCCGCCCACCTGCATGTGCCTTGAAATCGTGCGAGACCCAGACCTGGCCAGCCCCACCCCTGTCAAGCCCCAGCGGGCAAGGGGTGCAGCCTCAGGTCCCCCAGCCCTGGCACTGGGGCGGGAGGCATAGCCTCAGGTCCCCTGTCAAGCCCCACTGGTCAGGGGGGCACAGCCTCAAGTCCCCCGGCCTGGTGCCAGGCAGGGGGTGTGGCCTCAGGTCCCCTGGTGCAGCCTCAGGTCCCCCGGGCCAGCCTCAGTTCCCCCGTCAAGCCCCGCCGGGCAAGGGGGCGCAGCCTCAGGTCCCCCAGCCCAGGCATGAGGGCGCAAGGGCGTGATGACCATTTGCATATTAGCTCTTTATTATATAGGATAGAGTAATTCTTAACTTTCAGAGTGAACTGACAAGTTTTTATAGAAATGTGACCATTGATTGAGGAAATGTTGCAGATTATTTTGACTTTGAATTTATCCTCTGTCAGCAGTCGGGTATAGTGAGAAAAGCCTAGACTGCAAATTCCAGGTCATCGCCCTGTACTGACACTGTGATTGTAACTAACTTCCTGGGAACTTACTTCCCTCCTAAGATAAATGCAGTCAAACAAATTTTAGTTCATTTGTTTTTCCCGTATTGATCCAGGGCTTGATAGAAGCCAGGTGTTCTGCTGGGGGCTTTGTATACAGGATCTCATTTAATCCCTCCCATAACCTTGGGCTGACTTTTAATACCCTTTCTTCCACCTTGGGCTTCTGCAATCGCCTGTTTTAGGGCCCAGAGCAGCTGTCTTCTTATTTTAGTCACTTGATCATTCTGTTTGGCTGGGAACAAAACAAACAAGCCATGGTGTTTTCATGTTCCAAAATGGGCTTTGGAGAGTACAAATTTTCCTAAGTGTGGACATGCCAAATAGGCACAATGCCTTTCAAATCCCCCTTTCCTAATATATGCCAAGAGAATATAATGGGTTGTTGATTTGATGGTTGCCCAGACAGTCATATCTGTGTTTTTGGTCTCCTTTCCTAGTGTAATAATCGAAACTCAAATCATGCTTTCTAGAAAAAATATCTTATCCATTTTTACTTTATCAATGTGCTATTCTTGTGATTGAATAAATCATTTTTATGGTACTGGTTTTGGAAAATTATGATTTTTTTTACTCTTAAGTTTAACATATTTCCTATTTATGAATTTACTGATATATATATATATATATATATATATAATTAATGCCTGTAAAGTCTTAGTTTCCTTACTTCTAAAATTAGGACATTGAGAATGTCTATTCTACTCATCTCACAATGTTGCAAAGAAAATTATTTATAATGTATAAAGTATTATATACAACTAATGTTATCAGTATTTCTATATATCCAAATTAGGGTTTTTTTCAAAGTAATCTCTTTGGAAGAATATAGACTTATTCTGTGAATAAAAAATAAAAAGTGGCCCTAACTGGTTTGGCTCAGTGGATAGAGCGTCGGCCTGCAGACTGAAGGGTCCCAGGTTCGATTCCGTTCAAGGGCATGTACCTGGGTTGCGGGCACATACCCAGTAATGGGCATGCAAGAGGCAGCTGAATCGATGTTTCTCTCTCATCGATGTTTCTAACTCTGTATTTCTCTCCCTCTCCCTTCCTCTCTGTAAAATAGCAATAAAATATATTTTTTAAAAAAAAAGAAATATATTCAGTCATCAGTTAAAACCATAAGTCGGTAATGAATACAAGATTTTCTAAAAAGTCAACAAAAGCATTATGTTATAATTAATTTATATAGAATTAACAATGAAGAGTATTATATATGTGTATATATGTGTGTATATATATATATATATACACACATATATACATATACATATATTTCTTTAACTTTTTAAAAATTTTATTTTAGAGAGAGAGAAAGAGAGAGAAACATTGTTCGGTTGCTTCCTGCCCGAGCCCCAACCAGAGAAGGAACCCACAACCGGGATGTGTGCCCTGACAGGGAATTGAGCCCCCTAACTTTTGGTGTACAGGACGATGCTCAAACCACTGAGCAACCACACTGGCCAGGTCTATGCTTTTTTAATAGACTTTATTTTTTAGAGTAGTTTTAGGTTCACAGAAAATTTAGCACAAAGTATAGAGAGTTCTCATAGATCATCTTCCCCCAAGCATGCACAATCCCCCCCACCACACACACATACACACTATCAACATCCCCAACCACAGAGATATATTTGTTATGATGAGCCTACATTGACACATCACTATCACCAAAGATCCATAGTTTACACTAGGATTCACTCCTGGTGTTGTACCTTCTATGTGTTTTTGATAAGTGTATAATGACATGTATTCACCATTATAGTATGACTAGAGGCCTGGTGCACGAATTTGTGCACGGGTGGGGTCCCTTGGCCTGGCCAGCAATCGAGGCTGATCAGAGCCAATCAGAGTCAGCTGGTTGTAGGGAGGGACCACAGGAGGTTGGCTGGCCACGGGAGGTTGGCTGTGGGAGGGCACTGACCACAGGGGGCAGCTCCTGCATTGAGTGTATGCCCCCTGGTGGTCAGTGCACATCATAGCTACCGGCCGGTCATTAGGTTGACCTATCCTAATAATCGCTTAGGCTTTTATATATATATACACACACACACTATGTATAGGATAGTTCACTGTTCTAAAAATCTTCTGTGCACTATTTCTCCCTCCCTCCTATCCCCTGCTAATCACTGATGTTTTTACTGTCTATATAGTTTTGCCTTTCCTACAGTGTTACATAGTTGGAAACATACAGTATGTGACCTTTTCAAATTAGCTTCTTTCACTTAGTAATATGCATTTAAGGTTCCTTCATGTATTTTCATGGCTTGATAGCACATCTTCCATCTGGATGTACCATAGTTTATTAATCCCTTCACCTACTTAAGAACATCTTGGTTGCTTCTAAGTTTTAACAATTATGAATACATTTGATAATAGACATTTGTGTGCAGATTTTTTGCATGTACATTTTTATAGTTTGGAAATTATATACTATAATGCTATCTTTCCATCAGTAAAATTGACAATAAACTTATGTACAAATACATGTTTATACTTCTGACTTTTGGTGTTTGAACATTTACCAGCACGCCACTGCTTAAAGGCTGTGGTAAACACTGGCTTTCCTCTGAGTGAAATAGGAGGCTGCTGAAGGATTTTGAGCAGGGGAGTGGCTGACATTGTTAAAGGTCCACTCTGGGTTGTGTTAAGACCTTAGTGAAATAGAAGCAGTTAGAGAACAAATAAAACCTTTATTGCCAGTAAAGGCCGGGTTGGAGGATATAGTTTAGCATGAGAACAACGATGGCATGCAAACTCCCTATCCTCCAGTCCTGGCCTTGGTCTGAGGGAAACAGTCCACAGAGTAGACACTGACACAGGATGTTGAGAAGAGAAAAGAAGCCCCCAGGCTTTTTTCTCCCCTGAATTTAGAACACAAGGATTTTACAGGATTATAATAACCAAACTGTAGGCCTTTTTTTTTTTTGCTTTAATTTTTTTTCTCCCTATTTTTTCTCACCAGAATTTTCCTTTTTTAGGTGATTTTGCACCCAGAGTTCCTATCCTCCACCAGCCCCTTGTTACCCATGGATTATGAAGAGTTCGTCCGAGGTTGTCACCTTGGAGTATTTCCGTCATACTATGAGCCGTGGGGTTATACTCCAGGTACGTGACCTGTATAGATGTGGAATGTTTTGGAATTTACTTCATGCTTATCGTGTGATATTCCAAGTTGACATTTAATTTACTATTGGATAGAGAAGCACAAAACCAAAGCTTAAGTGACTGAGGGAATGTGGGAGATCACTAATATCGGTAAAGAGAATGATTTATAACTCATGGCAGATTTCTAGCAAAAATGTCGCTTTACAGGACAAAGTTAAACGTAACCTGAAATGATAGAGGAGTTATATCTAGTTTTCAAGGTGTTATAAAACATAACTAAATGAAAGAAACAGTTTGGGGAATACTCCATAGTGAATGAGTCATTCTGTTTTGAATTAACCCAAGGAAGATGGCCACTTCTCATCAGACCTATAATTACAGAAAAAATGAAACCTCTGGTGCTATAAGGTTGGTGTTAGCCTATTAGATAAATCTCTAATTTTTTTTAAGAATAATGATTTTATGTGACACTAACTCTAATTCACTCCAGAAAGTATTCATTAAAGTTTGTGCTTTGAGAAAGCACAATGAATATAAGCACTTATTTCATTAAATTCACCGAATGAACATATACTGAGCTTACATGGATACCTGGCATTTTACTACATGTGTGTTAATGAGTACTTAATAAAAATAAGGATCTGTTAAGTTCCATCGAATTGTAGCACAGTTTTTCTAGGGACGATTTCCTGAGTTTTTATCAGATTCTCAAATGGGTCAATAATCCCATTCCACCTACCCCTCCCCATCCTAAACTAGGAAACCACTGCTCTCTAGAGATACACCAAGAGGAAATACTTGCAGAGCAGGAGAAAGGGCCACTGATTAATTGTGTTACTTCATGGGTAATGGGGAAATCTCTTTCTTTTTTACCCAACCCCACTAGCCAACCAAGAGTTATTCCACAATCAAATACAATGTCTTTGTTAAAATGCAGATATCCCTGAGAGTGGTAATATTCGCAAGACATATCTGATATTTTCTGAAAAAACAAACAAATTTTGACCAAAAACAAACAAATTTTGACCAAAAAAGGTGAGAGAGGACTGAGAGAGACAATGGGTTCACGGGATTTGTGTGGAGGAAGATTTCAAAAACATGTCCAAAATATTTACCTACCCCATTAACTTCCAAATACGTAGAAATGGAGTGAAAAGCAAAACTAGTACTGAGAGAGGCAGTATAGGGTAGCTGTTCCCAGCCAGGTCTCTGGAGTGGGGCACGTGGCTGGAAATCCTACCGCTCCCCCTTGGCTTTGTGAATTTGGGCAAGCTATATTTAACTTTTCTGTGCCTTAATTTCTTCATCTGCAAGATGGAAATAATGGTAACCTCACTTCACGGGGTTGTTGAGAAAATTAAATGAGTTAATACATGTAAAGAGCGTAGTACTGAGCCTGGCACAAAGGAAACATTGCTATTACTAGCTAGATGGGGGCTTTTTCCTCCTCTGCGTGCATCAGAGGACACCGGAGCTGGTTTAAAGCCAAGCCTTTGTCTGTTTCCCTGGCAGCCGAGTGCACTGTGATGGGTATCCCCAGCGTGACAACCAACCTCTCCGGCTTTGGCTGTTTCATGCAGGAGCATGTGGCTGATCCTACTGCCTATGGTGAGATGTTTCATCATAAACCCACTCCAGAGAGAAATGACACTTAACCAATCAAAGCGCAGGGTCTTTACAGAGTCCAACTCTAAACCTAACCTGATTAAATGGATGTTTACAGGTTTTTTTGTTCAATAAAATATTTTAATTATGTCATCTATAGAAGGAATAAAAATGCTATTAATATTTAATACATTGTCCAAAATACAAACTACAAAAGGAGTTAAATGAACAAATAAAATTGAAACAGGAAAAAAAATGCAAAAGAAGTGTTAAACTTAAATGAACCTGCCCTTTACCTTTTTTTTTTTTTCTGAATTGGTTTGGCCCTCTACTATCTAGAAGGGATATTACAATAACTATGGTCTTAGAGGTGATATTACAAGAACTATATTGGTCACCATAATTATTTAAAAGATCCATGCCAAGTTAGCAAAATTCACATGCAATATTTAAGATGGCTGGAGAATTTGCCTATCACCATCTCTATGTCCATGTTGCCTAGCAACAAGCCAAGTTCCAATGGGCTGGATCCTCTGCCTACACGTTGCCAATTCCCTGGTCCTGTACAGTTACATTGTCACTGTTCTCTTTCCTCAGGCTAGAGCTGTTGTTCTCAGCCATGGATGCACATGGAACACTGGGGCGTCTAAAAACCACTGACACCCAGGTTTCACCCTAGAGATTCTGGCTAGTGAGAAGCCCAGGGAGAATCACCGATTCAGGGTACCCCTATATTGCCAAATGTTTTTTCATTTTTTTATTTTGTTGGCTGCATGTTGGTGACAGTTATAAACCATTAGGAGATCAAAGAGACACAGCCTTGGAAGGGAAAAGATAAAGTAGAGGCAATGGGGAGCTAGGGAATAGATCGTTCATGTGATCTACCAAAGAACCTAATAGGAGAAGAAATGCTCTAAGGTGAACCCTACCTTTTACCTGTGCATTGGCTTTTGTGCCCCTCAGGTATTTACATTGTTGACAGGCGGTTCCGCTCTCCGGATGATTCTTGCAATCAGCTGACAAAGTTTCTCTATGGATTCTGCAAACAGTCACGTCGCCAAAGAATTATCCAGAGGAACCGAACTGAGAGGCTCTCAGATCTTCTGGACTGGAGATACTTAGGCAGAGTAAGCAAATTGGTGATCAACACAGAGGACCCCTTTAAAAATTCCACTGGACCACAAACGTATTGATCCTCCGCATAATCTGTAAAGTCAACTCGGTATCATAATTGTTAAAACCTCAGTGACTTTTCATGTACTTTTTTTTACATATTATGAATGTGAAAAATCCTAAACTCCATTCTTCACATTTCGTCTGAGCCTCTAACAGCCAGGCCATCAGGATCTAACACTGATTTTTACTAGTCATTCTATTGTCATTGCTTAACTTGATACATTACAGGTAAGCAGAAATATTTAATGAAGATGAGGAAAACAAGAGAAGATCCCTACCTTGTTTCACTCTAAGAGATAATCTGATTTTATTCCTCAGCCTCAGGGGTAATGGGAATAATGTTGTTTTTCAAAATGACAAGTGCCAAGGGAAACACCTTCTTTCATGAAGTAGGTTCATAAATACCCAGATACTCCTATATCTTAGCACTGGATAATTTAGAAAAGATGAACTGACTTTGCCTTCGCATATTGTATCTGCTTAGATACTGCTAAACTTCCCCAGACAAATGATAGATGCTGCCATTTGCAGAGTGCTCATTACAACCCTGGGTGATTCATTTTATTGTCTTCATTTTATAATGAAAGCAGAATAATAAGGCTCTTAGGCAGTGATTTTCAACCTTTTTTTCATCTAGTGGCACACATAAACTAATTATCAAAATTCTGCAGCAAAAAGTATATATTTTTTTGTCTATCAGACAAAAAGCATAAGTATCATTTTGATTCATTCACAAACTGTCCTACTATTGTTGTGTTGGCTGTTGTCATTTTTTTCCTTTGCAGCGGTTCTCAACCTGTGGGTCGCGACCCCTGAAAATACATCCTGCATATCAGATATTTACATTAGGATTCATAACAGTAGCAAAATTACAGTTATGAAGAAGCAACGAAAATAATTTTATGGTTGGGGGTCACCACAACATGAGGAACTGTATTAATGGGTCGCGGCATTAGGAAGGTTGAGAACCACTGAGGGGAAAGAGGTCAGTGCCCTTGACTAATAGTCAGGTATTGCATGTTTTAAAAATTCTTGCAGCACACCAGTTGAAAATTGCTGCTCTTCGGACTTACATTTCTTACCTATGGTCTAAAGTGGGATTTAAATTCAGTTTGTCTGATTATTCGGGTCTCATAATTTCTCTCCACACATATTGCTTCTCTGTAGAATGAACCCTTAGCACTAATTCAAAGTTCAGTAAGGCCAGTCTGTTTTTTCCCTCCCATGTTTTGTAGCATTTCTTTTAAAAAATGTTTTTATTGATATTTAGAGAGAAAGAAAGGGAAAAGGATAGAGGGATGGAAACATCGATGAGAGAGAAACTTCATCAACTGGTTGCCTTCTGCGGCGAGTGCCCCATTCTGCGGTTCGAGCCCTGACCAGGAATCAAACTGGTGACCTCTTGGTTCCTGGGTTGACACTCAATCACAGAGCCACCCCAGCCGGGCTGTAGTGTTTCTTTACCTGGTCATTGGTAAATAAGAAAACCACAAGCTGTCATTTCTTTTCTGATTTTCAAACTTAGAATGAATAGAATCTGTCACTTAAAAATACATATTTCATAACTAAAAGAAAAACATTTTACATAATAATTTGGTTGTTGAACTATATAGATTTTTTTTTAACCTGTGAATCGGTCTTCTATCACAGTATTACCAGCATGCCAGGCACCTGACATTAAGCAGAGCGTTTCCAGATAAATTCCATGCGGAATCCACATCACCACCAACGGTAAGTATTCTATGTATTACTTGTTGGTGTTGAAAGCTAAATTTCTTATTTAGAGTAAGTCCTAACAATACCTTTTAATTTGGAAGTAGCTACGTACACAAACTACTATAGTTTTTCATAGTGCCGCATCAAAGCAAAGAATAGAGAAACTGACAAATCAGAACAACTTGAAGCCCTTGATTCAAAGGCAGCCTCATGTGTAAGATGAGCAGACAGTCAGCTAACTCACGTCATTAGAGAAGCACCTTGACCAGCCAGTGTGGCTCAGTGGTTGGGCATCAACCCATGAACCAGGGGGGATCACCATTCAATTCCCAGTCAGGGCACATGCCCGGGTTGCAGGCTTGATCCCTAGTAGGGGTGTGTGTAGGAGGCAATCAATCCATAATTCTCTCTCATCATTGATGTTTCTATCTCTCCCTTTCCCTTCCTCTCTCTGAAATCAGTTAAATCTCTCTTGAAATCTCTCTCGGCCTTCTTGTTCGAAACTGCTCCATTAGACATCCATTCTTTTGAGAGTTGTTCAAAATACAGTAGCCTGCTTGCACAGGAAGTTGATTTGCTATACAAGGAAGTGGTTAAGTGTAGGGTGACTGTTTGGCAAGAGTAATATAGACCGAATTCAAGCACCACAGGAGGGATTGGACAGGAGGGACATTTATGTTCCATTCAGCAGTGGCCACCAGGGAGTCTTCGAAAGTCCAACCAGACACTATATTTATGGGACAACATCAGCCACTTAGCATCAGATTCACTTAGAAGGATATAAGATAGGAAACATTGCCTAAAGCAGGGCAGCATCGATATTTCTCTTCAGTGGGATTGTCCTTACAGCAGTCTACATCGTGGTCAAAGAGCTAAATGTCTTTGTCCCCCTCAGGTGATAGTTAGGTGCAAGAAGATGAGAACCATACCATTGGGTATGAGATCCAGCTTAGCTTCTATGACTCACAGGAGCCAATATCTCATGTCAATTTCCATAGACATTTTCCATGGTCTCTGCAAAAATATGCCCACTTGCAAGACTCATCAAATTCATGGATTCTCCAAAGCTAAGGATCCTCATTTAATATTTATAGATCCTCCAAGTTCAGTGTTAAGTTCTCAATCAAGGATCACTTTACCATAAACAATTTTGTCTACTAATACAATTTATATCCCACCTATATTAGGTGTCCAGAACAGACCTAGAAAGTTAGCACAGGTGAAATTTGCCCGTAGAGAAGGAGAAAGTATTTTGTAAATCCCTCATTCTGCAAATTTCACTCCCATGTTCATGATTTTAAAAGAATGAGTGCTTATCTTTTTAGAGGTGGAAGGTAATTCAGCTATATTCATTCATTAATCTACTTATTCAGCTATTAAGTATTGAGCATCTCTTCTGAGTCAAGTCCTAAGTGCAGGACTCAGCTGTTTTTCTGTGTTGCTTTCAGATAGAGTGTTGAAATGTGAACTTGTCATACTGTACAAGTATGACATAATAATAATGTATAAAAATAGTTGAAATACAGTAACGTACTGTGATAGTTTTACATTTGTCTCCCCATTCAAGCATGTACACTCCTAGAGAGCAGGGATCATGTTTTTCATTTGTTTTCTCATTGCCGTTATTATGCCTGACCCATATTTGGTGCTTAATATTTGTTTATAAAATGAGTTATCTCAATGAATCTTAGGTGGAAGGACAATTTGTTTAAAACTTAGTGATACTTTCTCATTAACTGAACTAAAAACAGCTGGTGGGATTTCAGAGTTAGCTCAGTGGCCCAGTTTCCAGGATTCTTTGTAGTTGTGGCTGCCCATGTCCTGCAATTTCATCGAGCAAATCTAAAAGATGACATAGAGACTAACACGATCAGCAGTGTAATGTAACAGTTGAGATTAAAAGTTCTGGAGAGATTCTCATGCTGGCCTTAGCTCTTTGCTCTACCACATGTGCTATATGACCTTTGGCAAGTCATTTGGCCTCTCTAACCCTTAATTTTCTTCTGTAAATGTGGAAAACAAATTTATTGGAGTGTTGTTACAAAGATTAAATACAATAACATATATATAGTATCTGCCACAAGTCAATGATTAATAAAATAAAACTATTTATTGAATGAATCTCTCTTGAGCTTGTTGGTACCAGAATCAAAATTAGTTGCTCCTTGCCCAGCCAGTATAGCTCAGTGGTTGAGCATCAGCCCATGAAACAGGGGGTCACCATTCAATTCCCAGTCAGGGCACATGCCCAGTTGCAGGCTTGATCCCTAGTAGGGGTGTGTGTAGGAGGCAATCAATTGATAATTCTCTCTCATCATTGATGTTCTATCTCTCTCTTTCCCTTCCTCTCTCTGAAATCAATTAAAAAAAATAATTCATTAAAAAAAAATTAGTAGCTCCTGAACAGACCACAAAAAATATCCAACTGTGTGGCCAGGTTAATTTCAACTACGGAATTTTACTAAAAGCAAGGAGTCACTGTCAGGCCTCTAAGATGGAGTCCAGTGTTACCCTCATACTATCTCAATATTAACCCAAACAGAAAAGTGGGAGGTACTTAATTGCGCAAATTTACTATTAACTTATCTTTTAAAGATAAAATTTTATACATAGACAGACATTGTATGTAAATGAAATAATTTCTCCTTCAGCCATAAAAAAAAATCCAACTATGATTTTTATAAAATGCACATGCAAAATATTTACATATTGGAAAATTAAGAAGTTGTTATAATGCTTGTATCTTATTTTTGTCTTTGGCAGACAGAGGGATTTAAATACCCCAGGCCTTCCTCAGTACCACCTTCTCCTACGGGGTCTCAGGTCTCCAGTCCTCAGAGCAGTGATGTGGAAGACGAAGATGAAGACGAGAGATACAATGAGGAAGAGGAGGCGGAAAGGGATCGGTTAAATATTAAGTCACCATTTTCTCTGGGCCATGTCCCTCATGGGAAGAAAAAGCTGCATGGTGAATATAAGAACTGAATTCCCCCCTGGTGGAACAGAGCTCATTTAGTGAGAGCACAGTAAGAATGGTTATTAAAACCATGGCAATGCCACCAGTCTCATTTCCTTCTTCTAAGAATCACAGTGGGATTTATTCTCTGCCTAAAATGTGGAGATGACATGAATAGCGATTTTATCACTTAAAATAAAAGCCAAGTTATTTTCTTAAACTCCTTTCCCTCCAGTAAATTTAGACATGAGGAAGAGGGTTAATTAAAGGAGAGGGACTGGAAGTGTTTTTTAAATGGTTAATTTAAGCAATAACAATTTTTACTAGTGTTTTTTAAATTATCAGCACCATAAGCCTTTGCTTATTATTTATACAGCTTCCATTCTTACCAAACAGGTCCCTCATCCCTCCCCCACCCAAGATTCTGTTCTCAGGCATGAATGTGCACTACCTACATATTTTAAATAACTCGTTCTTTAATGATTATTTTCATTTTCACATGAGTCAAAAACATGAATTTATATCTAGCTTTGCAGGCAATCAAAACCCATAATAAAGTAGTTATCCTAAATCCAGATATTGATACATATTCATGCATATTTACAAGGACACTTCTCAAATTAATGATAGAAAGATGTTACCACCTGTACTGTAGCATCTGACTGTAACAATTTTCTTATTGTTTAAAAGGAAAGCTTATTTGAAAACTTGGTCAATCATCCACAGATGATAATTTTTTAAATCCAAATGAATAAATATATCAATATTTAAAGATTTAACTTTCATTGGTAATGTTTTGTTTAAAATTCTTTTAGACATTTAAATAAGATAACATGTATAAAGCACCTGCTACATAATAGTGCCTTACAAAGGACATTTTAAAATATCTTTTAAAAATAAAATCTATAGTCTATAACAAGGACAGTGTCTCTAACACAGTCATGCTGTGCATAGAGACCTTGTTGAATGTAATTAAGCATCTTTGTGTTTTAAATGTAACTAAATCTAAATTGGCAAAAACAAATCTACACTCACTCTTGGATTGTTTTTTTTCACAACCAAGTGTTGTTACTGAGTATTATTTACATCACAGTGAATACCTTGGTTGGTATCTCAATTGGCTAATTGAGGCTCTAAAAATGTTTTGGTTTTCTCAGTGCTATAATGTTGATAGCAACAGGGGAAGAATAACAATGATGGTGGGTCAGATAGTTCCAGACAAGCTAACAACCATAATCCAGCTCTCCCATTGCCCCATTGTTAGGAAAAAGTAGAACAGTAGATAAAACAACAAATCAGGCCAAAATGGAAGACAGTTGCAAGCTCACCTTATGTAGATGTTCAGGAAAAAAAGGGCAATAAATTAAAGCCCAACCCTTGAATAATGCCCCATGGATGCCAGTTAACTCAGTGTCTGCAGAGCAATTTGTAAGGTCTGCATGGAAGATCAGAAAAATATGAGATGGACTTGTATTATGATACTAAGATCTTTTGCTGAAGTACCAGAAAGATCTCATGATTAAAAAGGAGTTTCACTATTAAATAACCATAAAAATATATCTCTGGTAAAGTGACATACTGTATGTATTCAGTTGATACTCTTGATTGGTAATTGGTTGGGTCACTTATGAGCTATATAATAAAATATGTTCATAATATAAAACTTTCAAATTCAAGTGCTTTTTACAAAATGAAAGAAGAGTCCTCTGATTAGAAATGAGTACAAAGGAGAGTACACATGGAAATTAACTGATTTGCAAACACCTGGTTTTGAGTGGCATGTGTCAGCATCAGTTTCTACCCTGCACCAGACCCTCTGTTCAGACAGCTGCTGCCACTTGATTCCTTCCCCTTGTCCTGATAATTTATTGTCTTCTCCCCAAGATGAACAAATCCTGGTGATGAGGAGCAAATAGGACTTTTAGATGATTCTGTGTCTAGCACAGGGCCCAATACAGTAGGTGCATAAATGCATAGTCTTATTGAGAGAAAGAGGTACAAAAACGATGCTTTTAAAGAATGTAGGTATTCAGCAGGTGGAGGACAGGAACTATAGAGAGTGGTTTGCGTGTGCTTGACCAGCTGACAGCAAGACATTTTCTTCTGCGTTGTGCCACACTTCCTCCCATGGTAAGAGTTAGGGTTAATAGAGCTGGTTTTACACACATAGACGAGAATATAAAATATTACAAGTGCAATACTAATCGTTTTCCAGGGCACAGGGGCACTAAGAAAAGGAACTGGCCAGGTGTGTGTGGAGGGGGGTGGGGGTGGGGGTGGGGAGCAGTCCCAAGAGGCTTCATAGGATGAGCCTAACTTTCTATGAAGTAATATGGGAGACACAATTGCCTGCTTCACATGGCAGTTATAAAGATCAAAGCAAAACAGAAATGAACTCTTCCTAAAGGAACTTACAGTCCAGAATCAGGAGACTAAACAGGCTACATTCTCAACTTCCCTTTCTCCTGAGGTGGAAGTAGAATCATGTAACTCAAGGTTGATAGGATATAGACTTTCATTTCCCATAACCAGGTAAAGAACGAAATGTGAATTGGAAGCTTATTTTAAAGTCAGGGCCTCTTCACCTTCTCTTCCCTCTCATGATCCCAATGGTGGTGTGGGAGGAGAGGGGTATCGTCTGGGGAAACCAGGGAAACAAAGAGTAATTGAGAACCCACACTGGAGGTTATATATGTAAACAATGCCCGGATAGCCACAGGGGGGAGAGGATAGAGAGGCAAGAAGGGGAAGAGCAACTGGAACTGTGCTAAAAGTGGCTTCAAAGTCCGACCTGGAGGTGAGGTAGTGCATGCATGGGAGGCAGATATTTCCTAATTTTAAAATCCAAGCCGCACAATGTGAAAAATGTTGATCCCTGATCATTTGTTCATTTCAGTGTTGAAAAACAACACACACACACACACACACACACACACACACACACACACACCAGAAATAAAAAGGATTGCAAAGAGATAGAAAGTTACAGCAAACTGGGCATGGGGGCCTTTATGCAATGACTGTGCTAATCAGCATATCTGTACAGCAGAAGAATTCATCTACTTATAATACATGGAGCTGGCATTATTTTAACTGGTCATGTAGACAGCTTTTAAAAACTCTGTTTGGGGGCAAAATACTTGAGATTGTTTTAGTTCACTGTTGGAAGAATTACTTCATAAGATAGATTTTATTGCTTAAAGTATTACAAAGGGTATTACATATGTCTCCTTTTTCCCCCCGCCCTTGACAATCCCCTGGCCCCCCTTACCCCCCAGTGTCTTGTGTCCATTGGTTATGCTTATATGCATGCATATCAGTCCTTCGGTTGATCTCTCACCCCCCTTCTGCCCCCCTACCCTCCCAGGCCTTCCCGCTGCAGTTTGACAGTCTGTTTGAGGCAGCACTGCCTCTGTACCTATTTTTGTTCATAAGTTTATAATGGTCTTTATTATTCATAAGATAGATTTAAAAAGTGTTTTGGGAATAGCCCTGGCCGGTATAGTTCAGTTGGTTGGAGCCTGATCCCATACACCAAAAGGTTGAGGGTTTGATTTCCAGTCAGGCACATTCCTAGGTTGTAGGTTTGGTCCCCAACTCTCTGGTTGGGGCGAATATGGGAGGCAACAAATTGATGTTTCTTGTTCTCTCTCTCTCTCTCTCTCTCTCTCTCTCTCCTTTCCTCTCAATAAACATGTTTTTAAAACGGTCTGGGAATAGATATAATGTTTAAATAGCCAATATGTACAAATCTATGTCAGATGAGTAAATAATTATCAATAAACTGGATATATGCACTGTCTAGAAAATCCACTTTAAAATCAAATCATAATTAATGACAGGTGTCTACTATGATGCCACATAGATTTTTTTAATGCTAGCATATTTTTTTGTCAGAGATCAATGTTACATTAACTTGAATATAGTTGCATTTTCAATTATGAAACAAGTTACAGACAAACCTTATAAGCAGCGTTTTGGTTATTTAACACAGTCAAATTGTAATTCCAATTACAGGCATTCACATAAGGATATTCTTCAGCTACTGAATAATGGCTATATATTGATGACAATAAGAATTAACAATACTTTCTAGTTATGACATCTATCAATGACAACTTTCAATTAATTATGTCAAAAATAATTAACAAGTTGGCCATATTGTGTTTACAAATAAATATATCATTATGCGTGTTGTAGGTATATGTGTGTCTATATTTTTCAGATAGTATTGAACCCAAGTTGACTTTAAAAAGAAGTAAATTAGACATTGTACCATGCTTTGTCAGGGTGTCTTTACATAATGTTTTGATGTCAAAAGAAGCCTAGCGTTCTAGTCCATTGGAGTAAGCAGTCTTGGAGTCTGTTTAGCCATGGAAAATGGGTTACCTCTAAAAAACTGGGGTACAGAGGAACAGAGGGTGTCTCATCTGCTGATTTTCCAGTAACTTTCAGATCCATGTTTCTAAACTGAATTCAGATCCCAGAGAGCACAAGGGGGAGCTCCAAGCTTCTCCAGCCTCACTGAAGATCCCTCTCCCAGCCACGGCACTGAGTGTTCCAATCACAGGGCTTCCTTCCTGTCCATCCCACCCCTTCCCTGCATAACTTACATCTGGGTGAACTGCCAAGAGAATCACACTCTACTCTTCCTCATCCTGCCATGCTTTCTCCCCACCCTCCTCGGACGTGGGAAAGGGAGACAAGGAGAAGGAGAGTCCCTGCTGAGTGACGACAAGACAATGCAAGTTGGGTGACAGGATGAGAAAACCAACAACTAATAATATTAAATCAGGAGGGTATCTGTTGTAACAAAAAGAACACTACCAGGAGTATTCAGTCTTATAATCTAAAAAAATTCGAGAGTAAGACAGAAGGTGATCTAAGACAGAAGGCCCTGAAGCAATAATAATAATAATTAATAATAATAATAATAATAAAAGGCAATGATATTCCCAGCTAGGAACTCCACCTCACTTTTGCTTCTAGAAGAATTAAACTAGTTGTGCCTGTTCCTAAGACCGCAAATGGAGCAAAAAGGGTCCACGAGTTTTATTTACATGCTTCATGTCTTCAACAAGAACAGAACTGTAACTGCATTCAATTTGGTGTATTTTCACCAGTTTAGCAGACTGTCGTCCAGAAATCTGGTTGGATCAAGGTTTTCTTCTCCAGCTGTAAGAAAAAAAAAATTATATAAAATGAACATACTTTCATGGTTAAAAAAAAAAAAAGGGAGAACCACCGGAAAAATATTTAATCTCTTAAGTTATGTTAACTCATGCACTCTGCTACTGAAAATTTAAAAAAAAAGAGGATTTGATTTAGTTTTAAATTTTTTCCTCAGTATGAGACATATCGGAGAGCTCACATTTCACACCTCACTCTCCATGAGCACAGCGTCAGAGCTGTGGGCCAGCCGCCTGTGCCCTGACCACCAGACTACTCACTGTATTTTTTATACATTTTAACATTTAAATTATGTCATAAATACTGCATCATTATAATTTTTGAGAAGGAAAAGTCCAGGTCTATTTATGATGCTTCGATGACCTCTATTTTTAATAGTCATAAAACTTATATACCTTGTTCATTTGGTTCTTAGCAATCCTGCACGTAGATAGCATTATTCCATCCTACCTATTGATACTAAGCTCAGGGTCACCCGGGTAGTAATGCAGCAGATCCAGAATTTGAACCAAGTACTGCTATAGACTCCAAAAGCCGTGGCTAATCCATTATCAAGATGTTTCTTAATTCAACTAGTAGTTTTAATGCTACGCAGGCAGAATGTCTCTATTTGAAGGTTACACCTAATCCTGGCCTAGAATAAGCTGTCCAATGTAGTGAAAAGTACACAGGCTTAGAATCAGAACTGTCCTATATCTATTAGGGTGAACCATATGAAACCGCTGTGTTTGTAAGTGTACGAAAAATTGGTTTTCAGCAATTTCATTTGGTTCAACCTTTAATAGTGAGCAATTGGATTTGTGATTATTTAAAATTCTTTGGGCCTCAGGTTTTTCAACTGTAGAATAATAAAGTTGGACTTTGAGCTCTTTCAGTTCTAAAGTTCTAAAAGAAATAAAGGTTACAATAGGCTATGGGCTGGGTAATTCATATGAAATTCCCCAGTCTCTCCAAGGAAATAGTTTTATGTTCTTAGTACTCACTTTAATGAGAAATATACTAGCCTTTATAATTAACATTCTGTGAATTTCGGGGGGAAGAGGGAGAAATGTTAATTATTTTTTAAAAACACCTGAATTCATAAAGGCAACTTTGTTGCACTCAACACAGAATCCAAAAAGTAATCAAAGCCTCTCTGTCCTGCAGTTGAAAGAAGTCACTATACTTGTACCTTCTTGTGGTTTCTGCAAGGAAGCCAATAGTAGAGCTGCTGCCTCCAGGAGAGTTAGTAGTCGGGCGTTTGGACTTCGTCTTTCTGGAGAAACAAAAATGTATAAAGATCCTATTAGTATTTAACTATTCATATAGATTAATCCTATCCCATTATGCTACGACACTAGAAAAACCTCTATGAGATAGATTTGTGATCCCTCAGCAAAGAGTTCCTACGCAGAAGACTGATTTTTATAAATTGAAACATTTCACACTTCCCGTGGACATTGCTTACAATTGGTTATGTTGTATATCACAGAATGTAAGCTATAGATGACACAGAATTTCATGAAAGCAAGGAGGATTAAGATAAGGAGCCCATGAGAAATTTCTCCCTTCAGAGCTTAATGTGGGATATCTGGGCAGAAAAGTTTACATGTGATCCTGCTTGGAGCCTGGACAACCTCTTCTGTCATTCCTTCCAAAGCAACTTAAGATCATCTACATTCTTGGTCACACATAAGGCAATTATTTGACGGAAGTAATGCATATCTGCTAAATATTCAAAATTATTTCAAGTCCAAGTTGACAGAAGACAAAACATCCTGATTCAACACAAACCACTATTTTTAATTTGGGAGCAAATGAAAACATGGCTTACCTTGGTAAAGTAAATAAGCTTAATTACACTGCAATATCAAAAAAGGTAAATGAATACCTGTTGAGCACCTATAGGTGGTGAACACAGTTTGTTTTTTTCAAAATAAATATACTTTTTAAATTTCCTTTTTTTTTAGAGAGTGGAAGGGAGGGGGGGGGAGAGAGAGAGAGAGAGAGAGAGAGAGAGAGAGAGAGATGTGGGCAAGACACACATGGATTTGAGGCCCAGTTGGGTTGCACTGCAACCCAGGTAGGTGTCCTTGACCAGGAATGAACCCAGACCCTTCTGTGCACTGGCCGACACTCTAACCATTGAACCATACTGGCCAGGGCAAAGTAAATATACTTTTTAATTTTAGCATTTCAGTCTTTAAATTTTACCAAAATTCATTGATTTATGATCCAGTAGCATGGAAAGGTTTATCATGAAAAAAACAAAACAAAACAAAAAAAACAGTCCCTAGCACCATTCTTTATAGCCTCCATTGAACTGTTTCTGGTTTGGAACATTTTGATAGCTCTTTCTAGTAACATAAGAGGCATAGATTTGAAGTTTCTATGTAAATCACTGTTTTAACAACAACAATAATAATACAATGTTTAAGAGGAGACTGTGTAAAGGTCCTGTCATGGCGGGGAAGTACATTTTGGGAGAAGCTGTATAATTTCCCCTACCCCTCCTAACCCCCAGAGCTGAACCCCAGGCCTTGGGTAACTCCCCGGGTCTTCTGCACACCGGGGTGGCCAGAGCGACACTTTGAGCAGCTGTGACCAAGTCCAGCTTGGGAGTGGCAGCCCCGGCCCAGGGCGGGGCGTCGTGAGCCCCCAGCTCTGAGCTCTGCCCCCTGGGGCTGGGCCCGGGGAAAGCTCTCCCGCTGCCCTGCGCGGCCCTTCCCCGCGGGGAGACGCTCTCCTTCCGCGCCGGTGGAGTGCGCCCTGTCCGCTCGCTCCAGCCCAGTTCACTCCCCGGTCACTCACCCGGCGGCGGCCGCTCGGAGAGCTCCTTCTTCCGACTCTGGTCTGAGATGAAGCGGCGCCCCTCTGCAAAGGGGAGAAGCGGGACTCAGCGCCCGTCCGGCCCGGGGCGATCGGGGCTAAACGGCAGTCGCCCCGCGCCGCGCAGCCTCCGGGCGGGGAAGCGGGGACGCGGCGGCCGCCGCAGGGAAGCCCCGGGTCAGGACCTGCGCCGGGCTGCGGGGTTTCGGGCTCTCGGCGGGCCACCCCCGGCTGGGCCAGAATGGAGAGACCGGGAGGAAGGTCGCGCGCCCCCCGCCCGCCCCGCGCGCCCCGCCCGACGCCGTGAGTGGGCCTTGGAGCGCCGGTCTGGTCCCCCAGCCAGTGCGATGTTCCCCAGGTAGCCCCAGAGTCGTCCTTTGTGGCAAGAGCCAGCAACCCTTATTAGGATCAGGATTTCAGAGTCTTCCCCTGCCAATAGCAGTCCCCACCCTACCCCAATGTCGTCCCTTTCCCTTGATTAACTGAGACCGGGATGACCTTGACCTCGATTCCTGAAGGTAACAAACTTGATATTATCCCCTCCCCGCAGCTCTCCATCTATTCCATGGACCCATGCACCGCCCCCAAGGAAGAGCAAAGCATTTGGAACGTACGTGCGCCCTTCAGGTAAAGCATAGCTTGAGGAGTCCAGTTCCTTCTCTCCAAGAGTCTCTACAACCCGAAAAGAGAAAAGCAGTTAATAAGACATTGCTGCGCAGCCCTCTATTAGAAAAACAAAAAGAAAGGAAGGAAGGAGAGGAGGGTGAAGAAACAAACGTAGAAAAGAAAAATAGGAGAGGGAGGGAAAGAAAGAGAAAAGAAGAAGGAAAGAACATTCAGGAGCTTGATTTTCTTTCTGTCTTTCTTTTGCGTTTGCTTACCTGTGGGGCACTGCTGGAATTTCCCATGAGAGAAAACACCAGGAAAAGAGCCAGGGTTGTTGCCGCCAGACTTCGGAATCCCTGCAAGAAACCACCAATCAAAGAAAGTCATTTCTGTGCCTGTAGGATCTTCTGCTTTCTTTCTTGACGCCCGGACAGTTACCAACCCCTTACTTTTTGCTCAGAATCTCTTTTAATACTCAGAATGGGGGCAGGGGTCCCCAGTCTGCCTTTTAATCCACGAGAGTTCTCTTTTAAAAAAATTATATATTATGTGTGAATAAGTGAATTTTTTTTCTTAGTAATATCAAATGAGTCTAATATGTTAAGGAGTATTATTTAAATATCCTCTAAAATGCTTATTAAGTATACAGTAATACTTAATAGGTAAACAGCTCTGAAGCGTTTTATAAAATAGTTTAAAAGTTAAGTAAGTAAAACCATTACTTGCCTTCATGCTCTGCTCCTTTCCAGAACCCGCGATAACTATAACTTTACCTGTGAGTTTTCCAAGCTTGTTTTGAAGGGGAGGCTTTTAAAGCCTTCGCATCAAGGGCCCCTCCTTGAGGCTTCAGGAGAATTAGGGAGTCCCCGGGGACTTCATGTCAGTCTTCCAGAGTGAGAGGATCTGATGACTCCTCCAGGAAGGTTCAATTGCAGGAAGTAGAGAAATGATTGATGGGTGGACACCGTGTGTTCAGGTACTGACCACACCAACTGGGAGATATTCTGAAAATACCAGCCTTATTGTCCATTTTTCCCACTAACTTCTCAGCGTATCATCATCATCATGGTCATCATCATCATCATCTTCTTCTTTATCATCATCATCACCAAAGAAAATGATTAAGTTTTGGCACAAGCAACACTAAATGAATAAAGTAAGAAAACTTGTTTGGGTAACTAGCTACAAGCTATCACCGATGACGAATGATGAATCATTTCGGCAGAAATGAAAAGGTTAGGGAATCTCAATGGAATTTGACATCGGTTATTCATTTTCTCGAATGCCTGCGATGCATTAGACATGCCTCCTTTTAATTCAAGGGACACAGCCAGGCATCAAAGAGACACAGTCTCTGCTTTAATCAAGCTTACCTTCTAGTCAGGGGAGAAACACTCTAAACTAGTAAACAGGTAAACAAGGTAATTACAGGATGTTTTAAATGCATTATGAAGTAAAAGTAAGCAACATGATGAGGTAAAGTAAATGGTAGGAAGGTAAAAATAGAGGGAGGGGTCTGGAAGGTTCAGGTGGAATCAGAGATGGGATAAGTTGGAGTGAGAATTTGTATTATATGCATAAGAAAGTAAAGAAAAATCTCGGGATGGGAAAGAACTAGGCTCATTTGAGGAATAGGAAGGAAACCAATGAAGTGAAAGTTGTGTGAGTAATGCCACCCCCCTTTGAAATGAGATTGGAGAGGAAGAAATGGCCCAGTTCATTTGGGAACATGGTTATAACCAAGGGATGATGATGGTTTAGGCTCGGATGGTCCTTGCAGGGAATGAAGACCTGTACATGAATTTGGGGTGCAGGTTGGAGGTAGAAAATAGAGCTTGGTGGGATATGAGAGTATGACAAAAATAAATCAAGGATGATTCTTAGGTTTTTGGCTTAAACACTGGGTGGATGATGAAACCATATATTGAAGCTAGAGAGACTTCTTAAGGAAGCAGTTCAGAGAGGGAACTTAAGAGCTGTCTTTTGGGCATATTAAAATTAAAATGTATGTTAGACATCCAAGTAGAAGGGGGAAGTAGGCAACTGGAAATACAAAACTCTATAGAGTTCAGCAAAGAGGTCATCAACCTATCAATATTTTTCTGAAGGCAGGAATTACCAGATTTCAGAATTTTAAGAATTCTATGAATTTTAAGGCAG
Organism: Myotis lucifugus; assembly: GCF_000147115.1. NCBI lineage: Eukaryota > Metazoa > Chordata > Mammalia > Chiroptera > Vespertilionidae > Myotis > Myotis lucifugus. The sequence continues at coordinate 3,548,991 of NW_005871126.1, forward strand.
GAAAAAGATTGGGATTGAATGATAACACTTAGGGAGTGAATGAAGTTAAAGAAGAGAGGCAGAGATAGAGCTATGAAAATAAATATGCAGAGAATGAGCAGAGGGAGAGTCAGTAAGGAAGTTGAGGTGAAGCAATCAGAAAGAAAGGAGAAATTCCAGGAGACAAGGAATCCAGAAAACTATCCATTGTGTTGAAAGGTCAAACTAGATGAGAGCTGAGAAGTGTATACTGGATTTGTTTTTGAGGACATAAACTAGATTGGATTGGGATGGAAGTGAATAAGATATGAGGACATAAAGACAAGCTTGGACAACTTCTTTCAGGAATTTCACTAAAAGGGGGAAAGGAAAAATGAATCTCTTTAAAAGATGAGATACTTGAGTGTGGTGGAAGTGTTATTTTGGGGGGCCTCATTAATATCTGAACCCTTTCACTTTTAGGGAATTCCTAAAATTTTCTAAATTATGAATTATGGAATTGGGACTCTTGGTGGGAAGCAGAGACTTTTTTTTTCTATTGTAGAAGCTGAAAGTGCCAGATCCTCACTTTCCCAGCCTCCCTATCAGGTAGGATGTGGGCACATGATTCCGGCTTCACCAATCAGATATACTCACCTAGATGAGCAATCTGGATATAGGATGAAAGCAAGTGAGGTCATGAGAAACACTGTTACAGTGGGGTTGTAGTAAGCTTGAATTGGTGGGGGAAATACTGCCTACAACACTAATAGCAGATTCCAAGATGGTGTTACCACCTGTAGGGTCTTCATAATGAAGTCCTCTTGCTCAAATCAGTCCAGTTTGTTGGTTTTTCTGATGACAACTAAGAGACCATTTGCGGGACATGTATGCTGATGGAGATGATCAGTGGAAAGGATACATGGATGATGCAGAAGAGATCTGCAAAAAGGAATGCATTGAAGGCAAGAGGATAGGATCCAAAGTATGTTAATATGCAGTTGAAAGTTACATATATAGACAGATATTGAACAAGGACCTGAGTGCCCACCTATGCTAAGATACAGTGGATAAGAGAGATGGTCCCTTTCTTCTAAAAATTATACCAGTTGTTCTCAGGTATTAATAAACCACCTGGGAGTTTTGCTAAAATGCAGATTCTGATTTAGTATGGGTGGGGCCGGGCCTGAAATTCTGCTTTTCTAATGAACTTCCAGGGGATGCTGATATCTGCTGCTCTACTGATCATTGGACATTTTGAGTAGTAAAGCTTTAGAGGCTATGAGAAGTGATAAAAGGTAAACGTTAGAGTCTGTGTGGCTGGGAAAATGGCTAGCAGTAGAAATATTGGAACATGGGGAGAGAACAGATGAGTTTGCTTGGGGCTTGAAATTTGAGGGGCTGATGCTACCTGCAAATCTTTGTTGTTAATACAAAGATTTGTTGTTAATACTTGTTATTTAGACTTCATGGTTATGTGCAGACAAGAAAACTGGAGCTTGGTTAGTAAATGTGAATGGAATACAGAAAGTAGAAACTTGAGGAATATTTACTCGCTTTAAAGAATCAACAAGAAAGAGTCAAAGCTTGTAATGTTTTCCACTGTCTTAAGAGAGGGGAAAGATTAAAAAAAATTAAAGACTAAAAGGTTAACACCCAAACTGGACAAAATATAAATATTTCTTTAAATATTAGGATTTAATTTCAAGGGATTGTAGCAACTTCCAAAAAAAGAACAATAAACTAAATAGAAGTATGCATGTGTTTATGATTTAAATGAACTCTTAAATGAAACCCAATTACTAGGTTACCTAACAAACAAGTAAAATGCCCTTTTCCTCTCTCCACACCAAAGACACACAAAGGTTTAATAAAGGGGAACAGGAAAATGAGTTGCCACTAAAACTGTTTTGAATTTCCAATTTTAAAGGAAAGTAAATGAATGCAGTTTGTTAATAACAGTTTAGCTAACGAGTTCACAGGCAGATGTTTGACGTCAATGCTGCCATTTTCGGGATAATATGCACAAGTGAAGAGAATAGCTTTGACAGATTATCAATATTGTAGTCTTATCAAAAGTAGCATGCCAGAATGTGTTTGTTCTAAAAGGGCATTGACTGCCAATAAGATGTTTTTGTTAAATCACAAAATTTTAAGATTTTTACAGGTCTAAACCTAGAGATGGGCTAAGAAATTTGATTAAAAAAAAAAAAGTTGATGGATTTAACCACTCAGTTTTATTCTGCTGACATTTATTCTGCTGACCAGGCAGTGGGCATTTGAACAAATTGGATCCTAAGCCTTTTGAATAGGCATATTCAATGAGACCATTTTGCCTGCATAGCTGATGTTATCTGAATTTTTCTAGTTGACTCCAGGGTGCTCAGGCCCCATTTTAACAATAACTGTTGTTGAAACTGCATTCTTACAAGGTCAGTGGTTATTGTGTCCACATAGAAAACAGCCCCTATCTTGGGTTAGGTTACCTGGGCAATATGGCTATTATAATACGAACATACCCAAATTGCTTCTTTGATGAAAGAATAGAGAGGAATTTGAAATAGTATGAATGACATCATTGGGTTTGAGCTCCTCCTTTGGCCTGATTCTGTGCCAAGGTCAGTTTGTCCCACAGGCCAGTTGTTTCACAAAAAGGTGAAAGGGGTCATTTTCCCAAGGCCTACCAATTTTAGGAGGGGCTTTAGGGACACTGAGGCGGCCTGCTATCCTATATAATAAAAGGGTAATATGCAAATTGACCCTAACAGCAGAAAGACTGGGAATGACTGGTCACTATGACACACACTGACCACCAGGGGGCAAACACTCAATACAGGAGCTGCCCCCTGGTGGTCAGTGCACTCCCACAGGGGGGGCTCTGCTCAGCCACAAGCCAGGCTGATGGCTGCCAGCACAGCGGTGGTGGTAGGAGCCTCTCCTGCCTCCTCAGCAGCGCTGAGGATGTCTGACTGCAGCTTAGGCCTGCTCCCCGCTGGCAAGTGGACATCCCCCAAGGGCTCTCGGGCTGCCAGAGGGATGTCTGACTGCCAGCTTGGGCCGGATCCCCCAGGGGGCGGGCCTAAGCCAGCAGATGGACATCCCCCGAGGGGTCCCAGACTGCAAGAGGGCACAGGCCGGGCTGAGAGCCCCCCCGCCCCCCTGAGTGCACAAATTTTTGTGCACCGGGTCTCTAGTATAAAATAAAATTCTCCATTCATTGGCCAATGTCTTTACCACTGTCCTTTTACTTAAACCACAAGAATCTCTTTTCCATAACCAAATAAAGACAAAAATAAGCAGAAAGTTCTATGAGAGGACCAGCTGTTTTGGCCTAGTGTAGTGGTTCTCAACCTGTGGGTCACGACCCCTTTGGCAGTCAAACGACCCTTTCACAAGGGTCGCCTGAAACCATCCTGCATATCAGATATTTACATTATGATTCATAACAGTAGCAACATTACAGTTATGAAGTAGCAACGAAAATAATTTTATGGTTGGGTCACAACATGAGGAACTGTATTTAAAGGGCCAGAAGGTTGAGAACCACTCGCCTAGTGGGTCAAAAAAGGTGAATAGAGGTGACCTTTTAATCATGTCTTGAGAGGCAGTAAAGGTAAGGTTATGGAAGTGTGTCAGTGAGTCTTAAGGATTCTGGGGCATGCTGCTTCTGTGTACAACCTCCTACATGGATACAGGTAGCAAAAGGGCCGAGGTTGGAACCTTTCAGCCCCGAGGACAAAGTTAGAAAGATATGCTGGATATTTAATAACAGATTCAAGACTTCGAGTTCATGGGACAATAGTCAAGACTTACAGTTTAATTGGATTCAACAAACATTTATTGGGGACCTTAACTTAAGTGGTAGACTTGGCAAGGTTTTTTTTTTTGGCCTTATCAAAATCTGTGAGCAAAACACTGCAGATGTTAAGTGGTTTTAAGTCACAAATACTTAAATAATCCAAGTGTATATTACTTCTACCTTGAGGAAAAAATATTTAAGCATTGCTCGACTCATTTCTAAATTTACTGCCTACTTTTTTGGTTTACCCGAAGTTTACTTCTAGTTGATTACATTTATACAACTTGGAAATGGAAGATTTGATGACCATTTTATAAAAAAAAATTAAATTACATTAGAAAAAGGGTGGATTATTGTATAACGCTAAATCAATTTTTAGAATCTCATAATGATACATTTGACCACTGTTATGGACTTAAAGTGTACCCCTCCAAAATTCTTATTGAAGCCCTGATACCCAGTATGATAGTACTTGGGAGATGGGGCCTTGAGAGGTAATTAGGTTTAGTTGCAGGCACAAAGGTAGGGCCCTCCATGATGGGATTAGTGTCCTTGTAAGAAGAGGAAGAGAGACCAGAGCCTTTCTCTCCCATGTGAGGAGCCAATGAGAAGGCAGCCAGCAAGAGAAAGGGTCCTCAGCAGGAAGTGAATCTGCTAGCACCTTGATTTTGGTCTTCTTAGCATCAATAACTGTAATAAATAAATGTCTGTTGTTTGAGTCATCCAGTCCATGGAATTCTGTCGTAGGAGCCCAGCTCACTAAGACAACAAGCAATTAATAGAAAAGTACCCTTTTATTGAGAGATAAGACAAGTGTATTTACAATATTCAATGGTTAGATCAGACAGTCTGACTGTGAGACTTTTTTAAAGCAGCAGTATTCCAGGAATTACAATTTATAAGGAAAAAAGAAAAACATTCCAAATAGGTTTCTGTTACAGAAAATACATTTGAACAATGACAGATACTTTTAAGGCTAAGTAAAATTACACCTTTTCCTCCATCTTTATAGCAATAATCTTTTCTTTTTTTTTGTCATGAAGACAGAAGGCTAATTTTGGAAAGGAAAAATCAACATGGTTTAGAAAAACTGAAATAGTGGAGGACTAGTATGTTTAAAAATAGAGCCTCCTCAATGGTTCTGAATAAGAAACATACAATGCTGCCATGCAGTCCCAAACTCACATTTGAGATTAAACATGGTCTCCATAAAACTGAAAAACTGCTCCAGCCTCTCAATCTTACTAAGGACCAGTAGATTAATAAGTCCTTGACACGCTTCTGTCTGATAATGCTTTCTGAAATAAGATTGTTGAAAAGAGATCTCTGTTACTTTGCAAAGAACATTTTGGTAGAAATTCATGTCCACAAAAGAGTTAAATAATACAGATGTTCCTTACATTAACAGATACTATTTTGCCCTAAAAAGGTAGAATGATCTAGTCTTTGTAAATAGTAAGGGTCAGTCAAAAATATGTTTAACAGAGTCCTACAGGGAAACTTGTGTAAGTCAGTCCCCAAAATATATTTGACACTCTCCAAGTGAGGATTTTATTCTTTTGAAGAACATTAGACACACTACTAAGTCTCTTAATATTCCATGAACTATTGAGGTAGGAGTCTTATTTCATCAATATCATCTAGATTTCACAGATTATGCCTTAAATCATACGCCAGTACCAAAAAGACAGTAATCCACAAGACTGAACCATTAGGTTATACACCAAGTCTGTCCTTCTTTAAATGAGCAAGGCTGGGAATTCTCTGTGCATCAAAAGATTTAACTTAAAAGTAACATAAGGTGTAATACATTTTGTAGACATGTTTGTAACTAAACCCACAAATTTCAATTATGATTTCATGTATTAAAAAGCTTTACTGTTAAAAAAAAAAAAAGTAAATAGTGCACTCATTAGTGGTAAAACAAATAGTACTATGGCTGCTGAAATGTGTTCCTATATCCACCACACAAGTTGCCACTGTGGAAAACTACTAATGAAGAAACAACCAGTTTCTTTCTGCCTGTCAAGCAGCAACGGTAGAAAAGAACAACACATCATTTTTTTAGTGTCATATTTTTAAGAAATAATAACCAGTTTAATTACAGTAAAACGGCCTCAGCATGTGAACTCAGATATTTTCTCTATGACTTAAGATGAAGAGTGATCATATGAAGCATACCTATTGATTTTTGTTATGAAAAAGCTGAAAATAAGGGGAAACTCAGCTTACATGAATAGCCCTTAAAAAATAGCTGTAAGTTGAACCTTTTAACATGTTATGTCTTAAAGTAAACATTACCAAGTTAGTTATTTTAGTTTGTAAAAAACATAATAAACCACTGCTAATTTTTTTTTTTAAATAGAAGAAAAAAAAATCTACATCATGACAGGAAAATCCTTTTGGTTTGCAATTAATGTTTTAAATAACACCCTATTCAATGAAACAAGCTACGTAACAGACTACTTCATTGTCAAGAATGCTTTTTGTTAGATGCCTATATGTAACAAATGATACAAATACAGTCTTAAGACTCCCAAGAAGTAAGAGTATTTCCAGAGTGTGTTGCTGACCAAAGAAGTGCATAGTCAGCTATAATTTAGAAACTAAAAGCTAGTAAAGAATGACCTTTGCATACTCCAACAGAGAATATCTAGTTCATATTTTCATCTGGCTTTAAAATATTAAGACTCAGAAGAATCGCAACAGTTTTATCTTCACCAAGTTTACCAAAAAAAGTGATCCATATATCAAAACTGGGTTTTCCTAGGTTTTAATACATTAAAATGACATGACATAATCCAATCTAACCCATGCATCACTTTCGGAGACACGGTGCAAATGGAAATATTTTTCCAGTTGCAGTGGACATTTCTAAAAAGCAAATGCCTATGGGTGCCCCTGAATCTTCAAAATAAAAAAAATAAAAAGGAATCAGGCACCATAGCTCTCTGAGGATAGTTGTGTTTCGCACATTGTGGAAAAAAATTAAAAATCGCCTTCAAGAGTTTCAATATGCAATGTAACAGATTTCATCTCCTTCAGTTTGCTTGCTGTCTTCTTACATCACCTGATTAGAAGCCTGTTGTCACTGCTTCTTTGTTAACTGTTGTTGGTACTTTGTAGGTATACATTTTAAATGTCTGTAAAGAACATTACAAGCTATTTCATGTAATTTAATCTGTGCTGGATATTCTTCAAAAGATTTTATAAATAATACAATATTTTAAATGAGTCTTCAATGTACTGTTGTTATACCATATTGTTGCTTTCTCCAACTTTATCTACAAACTGCAAGAAGAAAAACAGACAAAAGAAAGCCTTCAGCATTATTAAATATTACATCAACATTTTAAATGTTAATTTAAAAACTCAGCTTTACAAGATTTGTGGAAATTTAAGGTATGACTGACAATGATTAATCCAGTACTACTCACCACCATCTTCTGACACGTAAATGTGTATAAAAAAATTTTTTTTCTAAAAGTTATTTTTGCATGACATGCTATACATATGACTTTAAGGGTGCGACATGAGAAATACAACACAATGGGAAAAAAAACTGGATAAAATGAAGTTAACACTGATAGCTTAAGAAAAAAATAAAAAATTAAAAAGCTGAAATGTCACAGCCAATCATTCATTAATGAACCCAATAAGATATTTCAACTGACCATGACTGTGGATCTCTTCTGGGCCTATGTAGTCTTTGAACAAACAGATTTAAGTCCATTAAGTACAATAATTAACAGCAGCTATTGACTAAAAATACTTTAAATGTGTAACTGGACTATGGACTGAAAGTGGCAATGACATTAAAAATAGATGTAAGGGTACAAGCATAAATTTACAATTTTAATACATATACATGTAAGTGGTTATTTACTTTGGTTACTCCATCCCAAATATTAAGCATTCCAGATGGTGATGCAAACAAATATTGAAGCAAAGTAATAGTGGAGATATTAAAAGTCATGCAACCATCAAATCTATAATACTATCAAGTCTAGCAATCATCTAATTCTTTCATTTCACTAATCATGTTTTTACTTAAATATTTTATTATAATGAAATAATATTAATAGGAAACATAACTTTTAGCATTGGGTGTCCATCTATGCAAATATCGAAGAGTCCTTAAATTAAGGACATGAATAATTATTACAATTCTATAACTAGAAGTTTTAGTAATTCCAAAAGCCATGCTAAGTATAAACAGCATTGACTACTCACAGTGGTTCTCAACCTTCCTAATGCCGCGACCCTTTAATACAGTTCCTCATGTTGTGGTGACCCCCAACCATAAAATTATTTTCATTGCTACTTTATAACTGTTATTTTGCTAATGTTATGAATCGTAATGAATATATCTGATATGCAGGATGTATTTTCATTGTTCGCGACCCACAGGTTGAGAACCGCTGGTACTTTATGAGTTTGGAGATCAATGCCAATAAAATCAGGATATATCCCTGTAAACCTAGGTTCCAACACCTTGTTTTATGTTATTTTATATCATGGTAAATAAGTGACTGGTACTCTGAAACTAAAAGTTGCTCTGAAAGTACTCATAGATTCATTAGAATTTTAAGGTAAATTTAGTTGGTGAGAAAGCACAACATTCCCTCTTCAAAGGTAACTTCTAATATGTAGGTTGTGTGGGCTGCAAGTTTGACTCTACAATTGACTTGAGGATTAAAAAAAAAATTGGCTTATAGTAGTACCTTTAGTTCTTTGAGAATTCAGTAAATGTTATGGCCTGTCTCTCTAGAAACATCTACAAAAATCTACAAACAAGTTTACACTCACACTGGAGAAACAGATTTGCTAAGAGTGTCCAACTCATAGAGAGCTGGGGACAGAATTTTATCATCTGACTTTCAGTATAACAGTGCTCCATTTAGTTGTCTTAATACACCTCATTTGGTGAGATGGTCTAAGAAAGAAAATATTCGTAAGAAATAATATCATTTTCATGTTATTGCTTCTAAAATTAGAGAGGACATAAAAGTTACCTGAAAAGTACCTGGAACTCTCAAAGTGAAAGGTAGCATAGCATATCAATCCAAGTTGTATTAAAAAATAGAGAACAGTATTAAAAAGGAATACAGTGAAACAAAATTTCAGGCTTTATAGATTTACCAATGACTATTTTCTCTGGTATTCATGGTTACCGTGATCTATGTGCTGCAACCATTTATATTGTAATAAAAACATCAATTAATCATGTTATCAATTACTCTAATTTCTGGAAGTAAAGAGCATTGAAGAGTATTTTGATGGTTTAAAGATTATATTTTTAAATACAGATTACTTACTGATCTAATGCCGGGTAAATTCAAGATAGATCCAAGAACTGGCACTCTTCTAATGAAGCCAACGACCACAGGAAAGAAGCCCCTAGGAGAAGAAAAAACAGTTCTCTGTACTTATACGTTCTTTATTACCAAAATCAATTGCTAATTAAGTAAAAAGAACCTGTCAAAATTTGAATATTTTAGAGACTTTAAACTTCAGTTAACTTTTCTCCCAGGATTTGATTCCTTCCTTAATTATGTTCTTATAAAATTTTACATATATATGTATATATAGCATTACTACTATATCCTACTAGTTTCTTTATGTATTTTCTATATTAAAAATGAGATTCTCTAAAGCAGATTTGGCACTTAATTAATATTTATGTCTCCTGTGGGTAATATGGTGCCTGACAGATAGAAGACAAAATATATACATTCTCTGAACAAATTTTTAAACCAATCGTACTTAAAGGTATTTTCTTAAATTACATTCTATTGTTTATTCACTTGGTAACTGGCATTTGTAAAATATTAACTGACCAAAATCTCCCAGAGTATATATAGTACAAAATTTTCTAATATGTATAAGCACTAAAGAAATTGCCATCAAGTGGCAGTAACTATGCAGTATCAGGTTCTACATATTAAAATGTTGGGTATATTTATATATCTATTTATCTATCACTTTTAGTTGATGCAAATAGCAAACATAAAGACAGTGCCTTAAAAGGCCAATAAAATTAATTTTATTAAATTGAAAATTCTTTACAAGATAATTCATAGCTTTAAACAGGCAATTATTCACACCTGATAAAACATTTTATAGTTGATTAAATTACCTAAAAGTATAATAATAAAAGATGCAGTGTAAACAAGAATCCATATAAGAAAATTATAGTCTTCTTACTCATGCTGATACAACTATCTGGGTTTTGTAATTATTTGACATACTGTTTTATTGAAAGAAAACAAATAAAATGAGTGCCTTACCTGAACAAAAGAAAGAATCCATAAATTTCGAAGATCATACCTATCAAAGGCCAACCAACAAGGACTACAAATACGCCACCCAGGAAAAATCCTGTGGCTTTCATTTTATGTTTTTGGAAGAAGAATCTGAATGTTCTTTCTAAACCAATTACAAAAGCCAAGCCAGCCACAAATAAAACCTAAAGAAGAAAGAAAATGCAACACAGAAAAAGTAAGTAAGCACACTACATAAATTTGAAGGTCAAAGTTAAGTATTTTTAAAAAAAGGAGCACATCTAGTTTTCACTGTGGCAACTGGGCAGAGAAAACTACAATGCACACCAAGAAGCAGAACCAAGGAGTGGGCTAAGCATGTGAACGCTGTAGTAGTACTGCACTCTTCTCAATCCTCCTCTAACTTGAGTAAATGGAAAAAAAGAGAAACAAGGAAAGATTAGAGGTTACCAACCAGCATCTGCATCAGCAGTGGTTTTCCCAGGGTTAAGCTAGATGGAGATGGCTTAGTCAAACAGATGAATGGCAAGACAAAAGAGGGAAGCTGCCTATAAATATGTCACCTAAAGGTGCTCCAAGTTCTGTAAACTTCACCCTGAGCTATAGGCACTCCTGTGGATGGGAGAAATACTGATGTGGCGAAGGTGACAGAAGAAGAAACTATGCGAAGCTAGAATACCTGGTAGCAGCAGTAATAAAAATACAGCTACGTGTTCTCAAATACACATATATTTTGCATGTTTTCAGACAGTGGACAAGAAATAGTGATCTATTAGAAAACGTGTTTTTCCCCAAGTTTTATTCCCAAATCCTTGTTTTTCTTCATTAACTTTCTTTAGTGAAAAATATTTCATATATATATTGATTAATAAGTCAATGGTTAAGCTTCAGATTCTGAGATACCAATGCTGTTTACATTATTTATTATAACATCAATTTTGAATAATTTTGCTCTCCTTTATATTTACCAATTTGCAATTAAAAGCCCAATGGTAATATACACTTGTCAAAGATATTCAATGGGGGCTATCAAGTCATCTATTTTTTAAAAAAATCTTTATTGTTGAGACTATTACAGATGCCCCCAAGTCATCTATTTTTAACTCCTATTTAGAGGCTGCCTTGACTTATTCTATTGCAGTAGTTCTCAACCTGTGGGTCGTGACCATCAGAAAACACATATAGCATATCAGATATTTACATTACGATTCATAACAGTGGCAAAATTACAGTTATGAAGTAGCAACGAAAATAATTTTATGATTGGAGGTCACCACAACATGAGGAACTGTATTACAGGGTCGCGGCATTAGGAAGGTTGAGAACCACTGTTCTATTGTAAATCACATATCAAACACTTAACATAATCATGGAATTAGAAAACCTCATTAAAGTGTTTACCTTAAACAGAAAGCTAACGGGTTTCATTTCTGATGGAAACAGAGAATGTAAGAGAAATTTTTACATGAGTAGTAGTGAATTATTTCACCTAAATTCAATAGCAGGCAAGAATTCAGTTATAGCTAACTTTTTCTTATGAAGTTAGTTAAAATACATATTGAAAAACTCACATTTCCAATAGCCAGTAGTGCTTTGTCAAAAAAGAGAATCATTCCAAAGAACAGGAAAAACACTCCAAATCCTGTTAATCCCATTCCAATTTCTGCAATATAAGTTATATGGTTAAAGGTAGAGAAACATTTTGGTTCCATTAAAATTTCTGTAAACTAAGATAATTCTTCAGTTTTTCTTTTGGCTGATATAAGAAAAAAGTCTCCAACATTGCAGATTAACTTTATAATGACATTCACTAACATCTACAACAAATTAACATCAACAATTTCATTGAAATTTAAAATATAAATGGAAATTTCTAATCTATCCTATCTAATAAAAGAGAAACATGGTAATTAGCGTACGACCGCTACCCTTCCCATTGGCTAATCAGGGCGATATGCAAATTAACTGCCAGCCAACATGGCGGCCGGCAGCCAGGCAGCTGGAAGCGAACATGAGGCTTGCTTGCTTCAGTGACGGAGGAAGCCAACGTTCCCCGCCTGCCGCTGCTGGCCTCTGAGCTTGCAGTTTGAAACATTGTTACAAATATAGAAGCTAAACAAAACCCCAGAAACCTGCTTTCAGCCAGCCGGGATCTCAGAGCTGGAGTTGATACAGTGTTTCGATTATAGAACCCAAACAAACCAGATACCTGCTTTCAGCAGCAGAGGCCTCAGAGATGGAGCCAGAGCTAAAGCTGGCCCAGAATAAAAAAAAAAAAAAAAAAGAAAAAAAAGAGCGGTTGGGAGCTTCAGTCACCCGCCAGCCTGAAAACAGCCTTCAGCCCCTCACCCAGGCTGGCCAGGCACCCCAGTGGGGACCCCTACCCTGAAGGGTGTGTGACCAGCTGCAAACAGCCATCATCCCCTCACCCAGGCTGGCCAGGCACCCCAGTGGGGACCCCCACCCTGATCCAGGACACCCTTCAGGGCAAACCAGCCAGCCCCCACCCGTGCACCAGGCCTCTATCCTATATAGTAAAAGGGTAATATGCCTCCCAGCACCGGGATCAGCGTGACAGGGGGCAGCGCCCAAACCCCCTGATCGCCCTGCAGCTCTGTGTGTGACAGGGGGCGGCGCCCCAACCCCCTGATCGGCCCTGCTCTGTGTGTGACAGGGTACGGCGCCCCAACCCCCCCGCCCCACGGGCCCTGCTCTGTGTGTGACGGGGTAGAGCCATAACCTTCCCATCGGCCCTGCCCTGAGTGTGAGAGTGGCGGCGCCCCAACCCCGATTGGCCCTGCTCTGTGAGTGATAGCGGGTGGCGCCCCAACTCCCCCGCCTCCCACGGGCCCTGCTCTGTGTGTGATGGGGTAGAGCCATAACCTCCCCATTGGCCCTGCCCTGAGTGTGAAAGTGGCGGCGCCCCAACCCCCTGATCGCCCCTGCTCTGTGGGTGATAGAGGGCAGCGCCCCAACCCCCTGATCCGCCCTGCTCTGTGTGTGACAGGGGGTAGCTCCCCAACCCCCTGATGGGCCCTGCTCTGTGCGTGACAGGGGGAGCTCCCCAACCCCCCTAATGGGCCCTGCTCTGTGCGTGACAGGGGGGAGCTCCCCAACCCCCTGATCAACCCTGCTCTGTGCGTGACAGGGTATGGAGCCCCAACCCCCCTGATGGGCCCTGCTCTGTGTGTGACAGGAGGCGGCGCCCCAACTCCCCAGTCGACCCTGCTCTGAGCCTGACCAGGGGCTGCACCTAGGGATTGGGCCTGCCCTCTGCCACCCGGGAGCAGGCCTAACCCAGCAGGGCGTTATCTCCCGAGGGGTCCCAGACTGCGAGAGGGCACAGGCTGGGCTGAGGGACCCCCCCCCCCTTCCTCCTTGAGTGCACAAATTTTTGTGCACCGGGCCTCTAGTATATATATATAAAAGCCTAAGCGACCGTTTGACCATTCAACCATTTGACTGGTAGCTATGATGTGCACTGACTACCAGGGGGCAGACGCTCAATGCACAGGCATGGAAACATGGGACAGACTGATGAATCTCAGAGAGAAGGGGGTAGGAGGGAGGGTGGGAAGAGATTAACTAAAGATCTTATATGCATACTAGAGGCCTGGTGGGGTCCCTTGGCCTGGCCTGTGGAGATTGGGCCAAAACCAGCAGACCAACATCCCCTGAGGGGTCCCGGATTGTGAGAGGGTGCAGGCCAGGCCGAGGGACCCCACTGGTGCACGAATCCATGCACCGGGCCTCTGGTTCTTACATAAGAGTACATTTCTTAAAAATACCATAATAGAGAAAGATAAATCAGAATTCTAAAACTTTGGTTATATATATCTTTTTCCCTTACAAAAATCCCTTTGGCATCAGAATAAAAATATGAGTTTACTTTTGCTATTTATTCCTTATCATATTCTATAACTATTATTTATACAGGTGATATCTGCAGTTTCTTCCTTTCCCTCTAAAATGCCTTCTTTAACCCATTAGAAATTACTATAGTAGGTTAGTACAATATACTTCAATATAGTGGCAATAGGAAATATTTTGAGAATCAGGTAGTGGTCTCCTCAAAAGTTAAGTTTCAAAAGGTTAGATATCACTTTTAACTTCTTGGTGGCTTATTATGGACTTATCTTCTACAAACATATCTAAACTATGAATCTATTCCCATATTTAATCTAGTCCTTAAATCACCTCTCCAAAGTTTAAAAGAACACTGTTTTATCTAATAATAATATTGATTTTTTGTTCTTTCATTCAGAAACAAAGAATTGTTGATCAACTCCTAGATGCAGGCAACTGTTCTAAGTACTATCAGACCCAGTAAAAATTTATCTTCCTCTTACGCACTATCAAACCTTCATTCCTCTTGCCCATGTATGTCTTAAATGAACAGAGTGTACTGGTCTGTGTATAAAGCTAATAATTTTATTGCCTTTACATTCTCCAGGATTTATCTTTTATAGTTTGAAGAATAGACTTTCTAAGGTTACAGTTGTACTTTTATGTTAATACTACAAAGCACAATCAATCCACTAAGTCACCTCCTTGATCATTTTAGTTTTGTTTTCAGGAAACAGTCACCAACCCTCATTTTACCTAGAAGCCCTACCTGCATAACATAATGAATTATCGCAGAAATACTTTTGGAAATACAATTTTAAATACACTATTAATGATTTCTGATCTTAACCACTTTGCCTTGGCTCCAGAAAGGTAAAATCCAGGTCACAGCTACTTAAAAAAATGTTAAGACATGTAAAATGTTTTGATGAGTTTAAAATTTATATCAATACCTTTTTCTACATTTTCCACTTCCTCAATTTACAGTTAACTACTGCCTTCCATTAAGCTATCTTTTTCTCCCAAAGTCTAAAAGGATTCAGAAGTATTCCATAGACACTAATATTTTATGAAAATTTGAGGCTGATACTTTCATGCTTAAGTGCTTTAAAAGAATTTACTAAGCCCTAGCTGGTTTGGCTCAGTGGATAGAGCGCTGGCCTGCAGACTGAAGGGTCCCAAGTTCAATTCCGGTCAAGGACACATACCTAGGTTGCAGGCTACTCCCAGGGCCTTGGTCTGGGCACATTCAGGTGGCAACCAATTGATGTGTTTCTCTCACATTGCTATTTCTCTGTTTTTCCCTCTCTCTTCCATTCTCTCTAAAAATCAATGGAAAAATATCCTCGGGTGAGGATGAAAAACAAACAAAAAAACAAATAAAAAATATTAAAAATATGATCTTAAAAAAATTTACCAAAATAACTGTTTAGATGGCAGACATTATTTTCCAGAGGAAAATATGGACATAAGAGCAAGTAAAATTTCATTAAGTAACTACTGACTAGTTAGGATTTAATCATTGGCAGCTGAGTTAAATGAAAATGACTAATTCCTATCTTTTCACAAATTATACTAATTACATCAAAATTGTGAGATGTTTGTTCAGAAAGGAAATTATATGGAAATACATCTATATGCATTGAGAATTTTATAGAAGTAGCCATTTTAAGGTGCTTTACATACCATACATAAATTAATCCTTTCAATACTATTGCAAGGTAGGTGTCATTAAATTCTTTTAGACAGGCCAGAAATTGAGATTTAGAGAACTGACTTAATTTGCCTAAAGTCACACTTCTCCTTAAGCATTTGAACGCAGATATATTTGAATCCAAAGTTTATGTGCTTAACCATTATACCATACCGCTTCCCACAGTATTTTCAGGTTAAATGTTTGGTTAGATGAAACTCAAGGTCATTAGAGTACTAGTACACCGAACTTCTGGGGGAATCGTCTTAAGTTGATTCAAGTTTAATATAATTAGCTTATCTAATATAACTAAGTAGGTGTTAGGAGAACTATTATAAATTGACTGCAGTTCTTGCCAGTGTGGCTCAATTGATTGAGCATATTTCTGCGCACCAAGAGGTCACCAGTTCGATTCCTTGTCAGGGTATTTACCAAGGTTGTGGGCTCAATCCATGTGCAGAAGGAGGCAGCTGATTGATGTTTCTCTCTCTCTCTAAAAATCAATAAAATCATATTTAAAAAAAGAAATTGACTGCAGTGAAAAAGGACAATGTCTAAATATGGTTTTACGTTTAATGAAATGTTTGTACAATTATGTTGTAATTCCTTTAAGAAATTGTGAGACAAAAAGTAGCACTGGCCCCAAGTTTCATATGGGCAACCAGAGACTCACAGAGATTTGTAACTCACACGTGACCACGGAATCAGCAAGTGTGTATGTGGGGGAAGGTGCAGGGGTGGGGAATGGCAGTTGGTGGTGGTGGTGTGCCATCAGGCCGGGGACTCAAATCCAGTCTATAATACTCCACAGTTTGAACAACTATAACATGGAAACCAAAACATTCCTACCACTTTATCTAATGTAGTCAAGCAGATCTTTGTAATCTTTTCCAAAACTGGCACTAGCATGATGTTGCCAAGTATTCCCTGATCTAAAGGGGTCAAAAGCCTCAAACTGGCCGCACTGTGCCTTTTTCTCATCTTCCCTGTGCCTGTGCATTCATATGCCCACTGTTTATTAAACCCCTACACAGAGCTGCCCTCTCACCACCTGAATCAGACCCAGTCAAGTAAGTTTATCTTCCTCCTAGGCACTATCAAACCTTCATTCCTCTTGCCCATGTATGTGTTTAATGAACAATCTGATAAAAGCAATCTAATAAAATGAATTTGTCTAAAATAAACAGCTTACTGTAGAAATTTTATAGGAAAAGATATGCTTAATTCAATGGCAATTACTGTTAGCATTTTGGTATCTGATTTAAATATTTTAAAGCAGCACTTTCTTTCTATGCCTTTTTAAAAATAGAAAATGTCAGAATAAAGAACTCAAGTGAATTATCAACTGAATTGAACTCAAATGAATATCATGGTGGAATTTCAGGCTATCCTATATAATAAAAGGCTAATATGCAAATAGACCAAATGGCAGAACAACCGATCACTATGATGTGCGCTGACCACCAGGGGGCGCTCCCGGAACATGGTGGGCATCGGCAGCAGGCAGCAGAGCGCAGAACATGGCGGGCTTGGCAGCGACGGGATGGTGGAGCAGGTGAGTGGGGGTGCCAGACCAAGGTGGGGCGCCTGTCACTGTCATTGGGGTGAGCCTCTGGTGGTTACTGAAAATTCTTTGCTCCTGCGCACTGTGGTCCTGCCTGGCACTTGCACCTGCTGTCGGCGTCAACCCTGCTCCCACCCGCTGATGGCACTGGAGCCGCTGCTTGCACCCACTGCTGGTGCCGGCCCTGCTCACACCTGCAGCTGGCACCCGGCGCTGTCAGTGGGTGCAAGCAGCGGCTGCCAGCCCCAATAGCCCCTGAGGGCTTCTCCACCTCCTGCTGCTTCTGAGGGGCGATTGGGGCAGCAGCCGCCGCTCGCACCCACTGACTGCGTCAACCCACTTGCACCCACTGCTGGCGCCAGCCCCAATTGCTCCGCGCTGTCAGTGGGTGCGAGTGGGGCTGGTGCTGTCAGCACGTGGGAGGGGCTGCCGGTAGACAGGGGACCGGGGCTGTGGCAGGAGGGGGTGGGCGGGGGCGTGGAGGATGGGCCGAGACCTGCCCCTGTGCCTACCACAGCTTTGCGGCCCACAGTTTCTTTCAAGGTGCACAAATTCGTGCACTGGGCCCCTAGTGTGACATAATAAAGTGAAGATTTAGTGGCAGCAAGGGAACTGCTCCACTCTGCACCATTTGATAAATATTGTATTTTTTGGGGGGAAAGGAGGATGCTATTATAGGATCCCTTAAAACAGTCCTGAATTGTTTTTTGCCTTTTTAAAAAGTTTTTATTGATTTTTTAGAGATCAGTAGTTGGTCACCCTCTCCCAGAATCAGAATCCCAGAAAAATCTTGGCAAATCACTTGAATGATGGCCAATTCCTGCAGTTAAACACACATACAAGCACCATTTGAAGTCCAAAGAGCTTTTGGTTCATTAATCATTTTGTGTTCCAATCCACTGTTCTATCCAAAACATTTGGCAGAAGAGCAGCAAAGAGCATAATATCATTTTCCTCATCAATTTAATGAAGTGAGGAGAATGTTTACCATCCTGCCCATATTTCAACCCAACTCTCTTGTTCTGGTTTTTGGAAGGATGTAAATCAGGCACTTTTCATTATGTCTTCAACATAAGAGAATGGCTATGCACAGGATAAATAATTCACATTTTTATCTAGGTAATAATCATGGACTCAGATAGGAGTAATAATACTACTTCATAGTTAGATAGGAAAGCTACGTAGAGTTTAAGTACTTCCTCCAAGTAATCAGAATTAGAAATAAATTCTAGCAATTTATGTACATAATTCTGCTAATTTCCTTGTGCAACCTAATTTTAATTTTGGGTTTTAATCAAGAGGAACAGGGCACTGTGTTTCATAAAGAAAATAGGCTTTGAATATCCTACAAAATTTCTCCAAAAAATGAATGATTCTGTAAGATAAATATCTATCTTACTGTTGAAACTACTTTTGCTACGGGAGAATTTCATCATTCTAAGATCTCAAAGTTTATATCGTCTTTTATATGCTAGTAGGGTACAGTACAACGAACAAAGTTTTTAAGCCAGCAGAGCTGGGATCAATTCTTGTTTCTGTAACTTTACTTATGACCATACATTGAATTTCTTTTTTCTCCTTTAATTTATAAAAAAGATATACTCCTCTCTACCTTATAAGGCTCTTATAAGAATTAAGTGTAATGATTTATATGAAAGCAGATATTGCTAGTTTTTATTATAACAGTTGTTTTTTTTTAAAGAACTCTATTTAGGTTTTCTCTGATCAGAACAGATGAGGCCAAATGACTAAAATGAGCACTCTTCCTGGGCAGGGCAGGTGGCCCTAAGGTGAAGACTGGTCCAATCTCAGGAAGGAAGAGAGCCTGACTGGGGCGCAGGACCTTAGGAGCTCTGTCAAGTTCAAGTCGGCTGTGGCGTGAAACCAAACCTTAATACTCCACTTTAAAACAGGCACTTAAAATGAAGTATTATTTTCATTTCAACAGACTGTTTAGTTCTTAAAATCTTGAAAATCCAGGTACATTAACCAGAATAAGAAATAAAAGGCGTGGCTGATAAAGCAAAATGAGACAAAAAGACGATCTCAACCATCCCAAAACAGGTAGCACAGGGTTGGGCAGATCATGTAAATAAAAATGATTAAGATTGGTAAAAAGTAGAAAAGTGGCGATGTTATATTGAAAGAAAAAGGAACACACAGCAATGCCAACCTCAGAGATAACATAGACCTGAAGAACTCCGAGGCAGGCAGAAGGAGATGCTAAAAATGATCAAACCAGCCACAAAGCACAATATACAATATTAACAAAAGAAATCCTTTAATGAACGCAAAGTGACACTTGACTATTGTGGAAGCATTTCGCTGGTAGAAAAGTGAAGTCATTTCACGGGATTTTTGGAAGGTTGTTTCCATTGCTGGCAAAGGCACATATTCGAATAGATTTTGGGTGTGGGCATATTTTCGAAAAGAGCCTACAATAGGTGGCATTAAAAATTCCGCCTCCCAGACAACCAGCCGGTAACTTGTAGAGGACCCCACGCCAGTCAAGTCCAGAAACGTCCTCGAGAGTGGGCCGCGGACGCCGCACAGCAAACTTTCTCTGGCGGCGGACGGTCCGCGGGAACAAAGCGCCCATCTCCCTGGGGGCGAGAGAGCCGCGCAGGCCGGACCCCTGGCGAGGGCTCCCCCTCTCCCGGCCCGGGCGCCTCCCCACACCCCCTGCCTCTCCTCCCAGGCCAGGTCCGCCCCCGCAAGCCCAGCCCTCGCCCCTCCACCGCAGCCCGGCAGGTTCCCACAGCCCCAACTCAGGTTCGCGGGCCGCCGCTCCCGATGCGGAGCTTCATTCATTTACCCGCACCCGGGGGTGGGGGAAACGGGCGGGAGAGCCCCCGCCCCCGCCCCAGCTAAGGGTCTGTGGGGCTCAAGGCAGGGACCCCGGGGCAGGCGCTTACTCTGGGTGTCCGTTAAGGAGATCATGGCTGCTGGCGTCCTTGCTGGGGTGAGGACAGCACCTCGAGGAGCCCAGGGCGTGAAGCAAAGACGCGAGTCTGAAGCCGGGAAGCAACCCAAGAGACAGCCGCCACGTCTTCCGGAAACACGCAGCCATCCCCATCCCAGCTTGGAGGCGGCTTCCGATTGGCTCAATCCGCTCCCGATATCAACCAATGATGTGGAGGCTTGTTCGGTGACGCGAGGGCGGCCACGCCCCTTGGCCAATTAGAGAAGGGTCTGACTTGCCATTGGTGGACCGGGCCGACCCGGAAGGGTGGATGCTCGCGGCTGGAGTGCGGAGAAAGCCGGGTGGCGGGAACTTTTTACGGGTGAGCCACGCGTGGTTCTGAGTCCGGGGCGCTTTGGGGTCGGAGGCTGGGGAGGTCTGGAAGGCCCGGGTGCGGGGTTCCTGAACGGCTTCTCCGGTTACGTTTTGAAAGGGCTGGTTTTCCCTCTTCCTGCCTGAAGGCGAGGCCCGTCTGTTAGGGGTCGCTGCCTTCCACATTGGCAGGGGAGACAGCAGGGGAACCCAGGCCCTTAGGACACGTTCGTTTGATCTCCAGCCTTTTGCATGCAGCAAGCTTGGTCACCAAAGCCTGTTGATTGGAAGCCGTCGTTTATTGGGAACACCGTTGGGAGGGTATTATTATTATATTATTATATTGCTGCTGTCTGTAAACGCAAGTGGCGGGGGAAGGGGGATGGATGTGTGTCTGATTTAACCTGTGGCACCTCAATGGCATTTCCTCCAGCACCGATGACTGGGTGTGACACGGTGAGAGATTTCCTGTGGGTGCTCTCAAAAATTCAAAAACATCAGAAGCGAAACCGATGAGTCATGGAAGTAGTGAAAGCTTGCTGTTGACCAAAAAATCAGTTCGCTAACCGGGAGCACTCCAACCAAAACATGTAATGAGGCTCAGGGGTGTGTTGTTAAAACAGCTGATATAGTGAGAAGGTAGTGGCTGCTTATCTTCACAGTGATTGGGTATAGTATTAACATTTTGTAAATTGATAGGGAATTTGGTTAGTGGTTACCCCATATCAACCTTGGGAAACTGTTTAAGTTTCACTCACATTTCCAGAGGCTAAATGAGAAATGACCCAGGTTAAGTTATACAAAGTAAGCTCAGTTAAGCTTTGCTTGTGTGACCAAACTGTTTTTTTTTTTTGTTTGTTTGTTTTTTTTAATGCTCAGGTAGTTTTCAAGGCTGGACTTCGTTTGTTTTTACATTGCCTAGCTATACTTCTGACAGACCTGCTGTAGCTCATTAATTTCTGACCATATTAAGGTATCTTTTAATATTAAATCACATCATTTGGGGAAGGAATTTATGAGTTTTTTTTGACAGTATAATCAAAGAAGTAATTTAAAACTGTGTGTGTGTGTGTGTGTGTGTGTGTGTGTGTGTGTGTGTTATAGAATGTATTCTTTCCTAAGAGTGGAGATAGTTTCTGCTTTCAATCTCTGCAAACTTGAGCCTGAACTACATGCAAGGTACTTCGCTAGGCTATGTGAATACAAAGGGAAGAGACGCAACCCCTGCCCTGCGGGAAAACCTTGCACTCTAGGGAAGGAGAATTATGTTTCCACAAGAGCTGTTTATATAGATAAAGAATTAAAAGTCTTTGGTTTACCCTCCTACTTCAAACAGGTTATATTCCAAACTCAGCAAGGCAAAGACGATCCTGCCTATCTTCCCAGCCTAGTGGTGGTTTCAGAATTCTGTGTTAGGAAGGGCATAAGGTCAGCATTCTGGTTAAGGTAGAGTCATGCTGAAGTAACCTTTGGGGAACATTCTAAGTTACTTTTAGAAAATGTTGGTTGTCCATATCAGAGTTAGGGGAGGTGTTCGTGGGGATTATGGGCAGCCTAAAGTTCCTACTCTGAAGCCGCATCTCCTTCCACTTGCTCATATGTACTCTTTCTTACGTTTTAGTCATTCATAGGTATTTAGAGGTTCTTAATACAAACCATGTGTTTTTTTTTCCTACTTCTGAGCTTTTCAGGTTCTCTTCTGAAATTTATGAACTCCCCACCCCACCATAGAATGCCAAATCCTTTTTTAAGATTGAGCCTAAATTGTAAGTCTTTAAAGCAAGTATTCAGTAAAATGTTAAACGATTAATTTGGGTATTTATGTTGGTAGATTTTGCTTAACCTGGGTCATTTGAATCTATCCAACTTGTTATTTGTAAGATAGGTTCTATCCCAATTTTACAAGTAGGGAAAGAAGCTGACAGGAACAGGGTGTGTAATTTTGCTAAAATCACACAGTGGTTTAGTACTAACTATTAAACCTCAAATATTTGCTCTTTTTTGTTATATCACTTTGTATCTGGTGATTCTTGTTGTTTTATTTACCTTGTACTTATTATACTAGAGGCCTGGGGCACGAAGTTCGTGTGGGGAGCGGGCCTAAGCCATAAGCCAGACATCCTTAGTGCTGCAGCAGAGGCAGGAGAGGCTCCCGCCACCGCCACCGTGCTTGCCAGCGGTGAGCCTGGCTTCTGCCTGAGCGCACTGACCACCAGGGGGCAGTTCCTGCATTGAGCGTCTGCCCCCTGGTGGTCAGTGCACGTCATAGTGACCAGTCGTTTCGCCATTTGGTCGATTTTGTATATTAGCCTTTTATTATATAGGATGTTTATGTGACTTTGGACACTTCTCCAAAAAATAGAGAATTTTCCATAAAAATTAGTAAGAACCATGTAGTTCTTTTTTAAAGGGTCCTTATGTAAGTGTTACTTTCTAACATTTTTTTGTGCTTAGTTGTGTCAGAATATCATTGAGCATAATCAAATAGTACTGTTTTAAAAAAATGTTGCTATTATTTTTCTTTCATTTTTAGAAAGAAATTTGGATCTCTAATTCAGTGTTGGAATGGCATCTGTTTCAGGTTAGTGGAAATAATTACTTTTTTTTTTTCCATTCTGTTCTGTTTCTACTTGTATGTTCTTTGAAAAAAATATTTGCTTTTCTCTGTACCTTCACTTCAACTTCGCTGTGAACTTTAAACTGCTCTAATTAAAAGTCTTAATAAAAATAAATAAATACAATAAATTTAAAATATATTTGTTTAAAAAATTCTGATTATAGCCCAGGCCTGTTAGAACATTGTCCCGATATGCCAAGGTTGTGGGTTCATCCCTGGTCAGGGCACATACAGGAATCAACCAATGAATTCATAAATAGTGGAACAACAAATCTGTTTCTCTCTCTCTCTCTCTCTCTCCCTCTCTCTCTCTCCCTCCCTCCCTCCCTCTCCCTCCCTCCCTCCCTCTCTCTCCCTCCCTCTCCCTCCCTCTCCCTCCCTCTCCCTCTCCCTCTTCCCCTACCCCCTCTTTCTAAAGTCAATCAATAAATTAAGAAATTTTTTCTGATTCTAGAAATGCTGTTTTTTTTTTAGATTAAAAAAAGTGTGTGTGTTTTTAAATATTGATTTCAGAGAGAGGAAGGGAAAAGGAGAGAGAGAGAGAGAGAAACATCAATGATGGGAGAGAACATTAATCGGCTGCCTCCTGCACACCCCCCACTGGGGATTGAGCCTGCAACCTTACTGGGAATCGGGAATCGAACTGTGATCTCCTGGTTCACGGGTTGATGCTTAACCGCTGAACCATACCCGCTGGGCTGTTTTTTTCAGATTTTTAGAAATTATGGTAAATATACATTACAAAATTTACCATTTTAACTATTTTTTTGTAATTCTCACCTAAAGATACGATTTTCATTGAGTCTAGAGAAGAGGAAGGGAGAGGGAGAGAGAGAGAGAGAAACATCAATTGCCTCGTGAACGCCCTGACTGGGGATCAAACCCACAACCTGTGTATGTGTCCTGACCTAGAATTGAACCCATCCCCTTTCGGTATATGGGATGACACTCCAACCAACTGAGCCATGCCAGCCAGGGCATCATTTTAACTTTTTTTTTTAATCCTCACCTGAGGATATTTTTTCCATTGATTTTTCAGAGAGAGTGGAAGGGAGGGAGGAGGCATTAAGAGAGAGAGAAACATCAATGTGAGAGAGACACATCAATTGGTTGCCTTCTACATGGGTCCTGACAAGGGTTTGGTTTGAGGGCTGACACTCTAACCACTGAGCCAGGGTGCATTTTAACTTTTTTAAGTGTACAATTCAGTGGCATTAAGTGCCTTCATATTGTTGTGCACCCATCACTAATATCCATCTCCCGAACTTTTTCATCTTCCCAAACTGAAATTCTGTATCCAATTAAACAGTAACTCCTGATTGCCCCCTTTCTTGCAACCCTTGGTAACACTATTCCACTTTTTGTCTAGGAATTTGATTGTTCTAGGCACTTCATTTAAGTGGAATCATGTAATATTTGTCCTTTTGTGTCTAGATTATTTCACTTAGCATAATGTCTTTGAGGTTCATCCATTTTGTAACATGTATCTTTTTAAGGCTGAATAATATTTCATTGTATGTACATAACATCTTTTATTTATCCATTTGTCTGTCCCTGGACATATGGGTTATTGTTCCTTTTGGCTAATAGGGAATAATGCTGCTATGAACATTGGTGTATAAATATCTGAGTCCCTACTTTCAGCTGTTTGGGTTTATACCCAGAAATGGAATTGCTAGATCACAAGTTGATTTTTTTGAGTAACTTGCCATACTATTTTCCATGGTGGCTGCACCATTTTATATTCCCACTAGCAATACATAAGGGTTCCAAGGAAAATATATGTTTTTTGATAGAATTCTAGGAACCTAAAAATTATAAAGTAGAAAATACCAATCACTTCTAATCTTATGTTGAGATTAATACTATAACATTTAATTTATTAAAATTTTTAAACATTTTGTACATATTGTTTTGTAATGTGATTTAAAAACACAATGCAAATATAGAATATAGACATATTATTAAGTAAATTGTATGTTGTAAATATTCTAATACCTGCATTGTATTTTGTTGTTTTGAAGTGACATTAAATAAATAATATTTTATTGTTGAACTTTTATACTGTTTTTATTTTTAAAACATAAAAAAATTCTGCCTCGAGCATCTATGAATTGCAAGTTTTGTGTGCTCCTCTGATTATTTCTTTAAGATACAGTCTTATAAGTGGAGTTATTTCAAATGTCTTTAAAATATAAAAGAAAAACATCCATTTTACCTTTCCCAGACAGATACGCTTGGTATTTTGATATATGTCTATTCATTATTTGTTCCTGTAAACTTGACCAGATTCTACTGTGCTTATTAGTGATATCTTGCTATTTATTCGGTTAAGAGGTGGTGGCAGGGGTGCTGTGTATATAAAGTTTGCTAATACATACTAGTTCTAATAGTAGGGTGACAAGATCAGTTTTTTCAAACTTTAAAGAAGGGGCTTTCTTAAATATGAGACATGTCCCTCCCCTCTCCCCCCTCCCCTGCCTCCCCCCCCTCCACACACACAACTTTATAATTTATTTCAATATAAACATAAAAAAATAGTGACATAGGTTTTGGCTTTGACTCATGCCTCCTTCTCATACCCTGAGGGTTAATAATAAATGGTCAAAATTTAAGTTATGTTAAATGCTAACCCAAGCATTCTTTACTTAGAGATTAAAATGAGGGTTTGAGAGATGTCACTGAACCTCACAACTCAGTTCAGCATGATCATTTTGGGATTGCATATGTTATTTTACTTCAGACTTCAGCTTTATCAGTGGAGTATGACTTTAAAATAATTGAACAATGAAATAGGTAAATTTTATTTAAATAGAGATGCTTATTTCAAATAACTGCTTCCATAATATGTACCCCTTTCAAAGAAATCTAACTTCTATTGTTCTATCCATTTGTTGAACTGTATTTGAACTGCCTCTTTGAGGTTGCCTTCAGGTAGTCTGTTACTTTGGATCTGACGGCTTCAGTGCTGGTAAATCACTTTCCTTTCAGAGTTAACTTCAGTTTGTGATATTGTTAGAAAATGTGCTATTTCTGAAGAATGGCACCTCCCATTCAGTGTTTCAGCTGTAAGCCTAGAAACACTGCAGTGTGATCCCCACTCAGTTCAGTGCGCTCTTGAGATACCATTGCCGTAATAAGCCCTGTGTACTTGTAATCCCTCTTCATTATTGATTAAAATCATATACTTGACTTTTCAATCACATTTCATATAGTAAAGTCTTGTATATGCCAGCATTGGAGATGATACAATTTTGGACAAAAAAATTAAAATACCCCGACTTACTACAACTAGCTGTACCTTTTAATATTTTTAGGCAATCGTGATTTTGTCAAAGATACGATATGACTTTGTACCATGGATTGACATTACATCTCTGTCAGGTAGGGTTTGATCAGAGAAGCAGAGCCACTCTGAGTGATATAAGGGATTATGTGATTGTGGGAAGTGTTAGGTTCTTTATGTATGTTTCCTATGTGTCTGGCACTGGGACTGAAGTTGGCAGAATCAGCAGTCAGGAAAAGAAGATGTGATGGGGAATGCAAAAATAAACTGCTACCTGTGAAGATGATCTTCTGTTTCTTACTAGAATATGTATTAGTGTCTCGTTGCCTCACATCTTCTAATTTGGATGCTGCAGAAGGCATGTCAGAGAGCTGGTGTACTTCACATGAAGTTGCATGCAACTGGCTGAGGCTTCAGAGAAGCTGAAGAAGGTGAACCAATAGGACCTGGAGGAGCTGCAAGCCCTGCTATTTTCCCAAGGATATCTAGCAGCAGCTGGAGTTGTGGGCACAGGTGCTGCCCCATGCCAATGAGGTCACCAGCCCTGACCTTGCAGTGACCTTCTAAATATGGCAAATATGGCCACTGCATCACTTCCACCTTCCAAATCTTTGGCAGAGTTCTTTGTGCCCTAACCTAGATCTATGCAGGGAAAGAATTTTGGGAAATGTAGTTCTAGCTTAGCTAAGTTATCACAGTACAAAGCCACCAGACTTCACCCATTGCCTACAGGGTATCCATAGACTTCTCTTTTAATCTATACTAACAAAAGGGTAATATGCTAATTAGACCGGACGTCTTCCGGACGACCATCTGGATGACCTTCCTGACAAAGCCGGCCCAAGCCCGGGAGAAACCGCCCGCCCCACAGTCCTGGGCACCAGTGCCTGCAGCCCTGGAGAGGGAGAAAAGCTGCCCGCCCCGCGGTCCCGGGTGTCAGTGCCTGTGGCTGCGGCCCAGGAGAGGGAGAAAAGCTGCCTGCCCTGCAGTCCAGGGCGCCTGTGGCTGCGGTTGCGGCCCGGGAGAGGGAGAAAAGTGGCCCGCCCTGCAGTCCCGGGCGCCTGTAGCTGCGGCCTGGGCGAAGCCCCTCACCCACAGTCCCCTGCGGCTGTGGCCAGCCTGTGTGAAGCTGGCCCGGGTCCCTGGTGCCTGCGGCCGGCCAGAGTGAGGGAAGCCAGGGTCCGGGGTGCCTGCGGCCAGTTGGAGGAGGGAATCCTGGGTCCCGGGTGTGTGGCCGAGGCAGAGGTAGTTAGGGGTGATCAGGCAGGCAGGCTAACGGGCAATCAGACAGGCGAGCGGTTAGGAGCCAGCGTCCCAGAGCATGTCAGTGCGCTCCCACAGGGCAGTGTCGCTCAGCCAGCAGCCGGGCTCACAGCTGGCGAGTGCAGTGGTGGTGATGGGAGCCTCTCCCACCTCCGCAACAGCGCTAAGGAGCAGTGAGCCAAGCAGTAAGGAGCAGCAAGCAGGCGGACAGTAAGGAGCAAGCGGTCCCGGACTGCGAGAGGGTGCAGGCTGGGCTGAGGGACCCCCCCTCCTCCAGTGCACGAATTTTGTGCACTAGGCCTCTAGTATTCAAATAAAGGAAGTAGCAGAATGATGCTTCTGCATAATGTGTCACCAACTATCCTGTACACAACCAGATACAAACTAATCTCTACAGAAGAGGGCACAATTTCTACTTATCTTTTGATGATGCTTATTCCTCTTTTTGACGAATCACATCCTCCTTGATAATCCTCCAGTGGTTCTCAACCTTCCTAATGCCGTGAACCTTTAATACAGTTCCTCATGTTGTGACCCCCAACCATAAAATTATTTTCGTTGCTACTTCATAACTGTAATTTTGCTGCTGTTATGAATCGTAATGTAAATATCTGATATGCAGGATGTATTTTCGAATGATGCGACCCACAGGTTGAGAACCGCTGCACCTAAATCCTGAGATATGAAGTTAGCTACTATTGACACTTTTTTTCTTTTTGATGTTAAAAGGAATAGCAGAAGGGACAAAAACAACAACAAAAAAACCCCACCAACAAGAACAAAAAACCCAAACTTGGTTTATATACAAATACTAGGGGCCCAGTGAACAAATTTGTGTACCTTGAAAGGAACTGTGGGCCCTGAGGCTGTGGTGGGCACAGGGGTGGGTCTTGGCCCATCCTCCGTGCCCCCGCCTTGCCCCTCCCGCCATGGCCCCTGGTCCCCTGTCTGCCGGCAGCCCCCGCTCCTGCTACTGCTCCCACGCTCTGACCTACACTCTGACAGCACCGGCCCCGCTTGCACCTGCTGATGGTGTGGAGCGATTGGGGCTGGTGCCAGCAGTGGGTGTGAGTGGAGCTGGTGCCCAGATTGCCCCTCAGGACCAGAGGAAGGTGGAGAAGCCCTCAGGGGTGATTGGGGCTAGCAGCCACTGCTTGCACCCACTGACAGCACCTACCAATTGGGACCGGCACTGGGCGCTGACTGCGGCTATGGGTGGGGCTTGCGCCAGCATCAGGTGCAAGTGCCGGGCAGAACTGCAGCACACGGGAGCAAAAAATTTTTAGTAACCACCAGAGGTTCGCCCTGATGACAGCGACTGGAGCCTCGCCTTGGTCTGGCATCCCTGGTCACCTGCTCCACCATCCCACTGTGGCCAACGCCCACCATGTTCCGCACACGCCCCATGGTGGTCAGCGAACGTCATAGCGACTGGTTGTTCGATTATTCAGTTGTTCAGCCGTTGGGTCTATTTGCATATTAGCCTTTTATTATATAGGATCAAAATAAGGAAGAAAGTCTTATAGGTATTGCAGTTCTTATTTCTTACTGCCAATGTTTGATGATTTCTGAGAAGTTATTTTCCTTTTCCCAATACACAATTGCCCTGATAAGTTTCTCTGGAGGATACTAGTGGAAAGATTTACTGCATAAAGTTTTAGCTGTGTAGTAGAGTCCTTCCTCAAAGGGCCCCAACCTGCACTTTATTCAAGGGACTCTGGGTCTATAAATTGGCTCATTTCTGGGGATTGGATGAAGGATGGTGACTCTTGTGGTGATTCAAATCAGACTTATGTTTACCAGAATCAGGGCTTTGTATTCTACCTATACAAATCTAATCATCTGTTTCCACCTCAGCAACATCATGACCAACTAGCCAATGCCAAAGACCTTTGAGAGTCAGACTATTCTGATTACAGCTGCTCTGTTGCCTATTATGGCAACCGCATCTACCTTTTCTTTGGTCATGAATTGCCAACATTTAGTCCCTGTATCTTAGAATCCATCATTCTCATTGATTCAGGTTGTCTAGTTTAAAGGCAGTACTTCCCACTGTCATTCCTGACTTGCAGAGAACAGCCACTCCAGAGCTCTTCAGGGATGCTAAGGCTCCCCTCATGACTATTTCTCATGATCTTGGTGAAGGGAGTATCCTCTGGATCTTGTTGCGGGTACAGCAAGAGAGTGGATGATCAATTTACCCGATAATCCACTCTAGCACTCCCATCTCCCCAAGCCTCTGGATCCCCTCCTGTATAGTATACCCAGGAAGTTCTGGCCCTTCAACTTCATTGGGATTTACACTTATGTTGTTCCATCCAACTTTCTTATATTCATCTTTGGGGCCTGGTTTCTGGCTACCAACTAAGTAAATTATTAGAGCTACTCCTGGGCACTATTTTAGCACACTAATTCCAGAATTTCTTACCGAGTCCATACTAATAAGTTAAGCTTTATTTAATATTATTTTCTATCCACCCCGATTTAATACCCTTAGGATCTCTTCCCATATTTATTCTCTAGGTTTCTGGTGATATATATTGGCAAATGCAACTCTGGTGTGTTTTGTGTCTTCTCATGGGTTGCACTTTTAATACCTCAGCCTCTAGGGCAGCAGTTCTCAACCTGTGGGTCGTGACCCCTTTGGGGGTCGAACAACCCTTTCACAGGGGTCGCCTAAGACCATCGGAAAACACATATATAATTACATATTGTTTTTGTGATTAATCACTATGCTTTAATTATGTTCAATTTGTAACAATGAAAATATATCCTGCATATCAGATATTTACATTACGATTCATAACAGTAGCAAAATTACAGTTATGAAGTAGCAACGAAAATAATTTTATGGTTGGGGGTCACCACAACATGAGGAACTGTATTAAAGGGTCGCGGCATTAGGAAGGTTGAGAACCACTGATCTAGGGCGTCCTGGGTATTGAAGCACTAAGAGGTGGTGGGGGGAGATCCTTAGGGAGATGAGCAATCCTTTGCAAAACAACCACCTCAGGAAGGACCATTAAAGGCATTCAGGCAGGAGAAAGCTGTTTCAGAAAGGGAAGGGCAAAAGTGACTTGTCAGATTTAGTGCTCAAGGTCCCCTGTTTCATTGGAATCAGCCCAGATGTTCCCATCCCAGCGACACTTTGTCTTTAACTTTAATACGAGTCCCTGCAAAGTTGGGAATTCAATTTACATTGTATTACAGCCATCTGCAGGATTTAGACTTAGGGTTGGTATTCAGTAATCTTGACCCTGTGGCAACTTTGAGGCCCTGCATTTCTCTCCCCAAGTTCTCCAGCATACTTCAAAGCAACCAGTTGTTGCCATTATTTTCACCAAAATGTTCTGTGTCAGGAAACACTTGGCCACCCAGGTATTAAGTAAGACACCAGTATAATTACGTGTGACACTTAATTATACTGGTGTCTACAGATTAGAATTTAAATAACTTTGTCTACTGCATACCATGGAATACCATTGCCCCTTTTATCACTGCAAACAAAGGACATCAGTATCTTTAATCAGATCAGAGGCCCAATTTCAGGTGGCCCAGAAGCAATTCAGAGAACCCACCCTTAAGTTTCTGTTCATCTGGAACAGCACTGGGTGTTGGCTAGGTTTCAATCAGATATAAGGGGTTTCTTATAGGGACTAGTTCCTGCATAATCACTGGAGCTGGTTACGCAGTCCCCTGCTGGACCTGAAGTCAGTAGTGCCAGCATTAGGGATGGGAAGATAGATGTGAAGTGTGGGTGGGTAAGGATCAGCTGAAACCCACAAGGACTATGTGGAACCCTCCTGTTTCTCACTGGGAATCATGGGGGTGTGTCACTGCCTACAAGGATCTGACTTCATGGATGCTGGTGCCTTGCCGAAGATCTGGTGTACTTGCTACGGCAAGTTGCACATGAAGTTGGTCAAGGATTCAGAGAAGCTGTGGGCCAAGCTACTGCCCTGGGGAGATTCATCAGGGCCTGGAGGAACTGGCTTCTGCCCCGTGACAACAAGGTGAGGCAGAAGATCCATGACGACATGAGTGAGCTGCAACAGCATTTGACCTTATGCCAAACATCTGAATGTAAATCAGCCTGCTCTTTTTTCCACCCTCCAAATCTCATGCAGAGTTCACTTGTGGCCAATCCTAACCCAGAATCCTACAGGGAAGGGAATTCTGGCAGTTGTACAATACAAAGTCACCACAACATCCGATTTTAAATAACCCTAAGACTTTATCTCATGAAAAGGCATTAAAAATGAACACTGAATAATGCAGGCAGATGTTTTGGACACACCAACAACATCTTTAAATTTTTTACAGCTTCCATTGATATGGTATCAAAAGGAATCTCACTTTGACTTTGTCTGATTAGAATCATACATTAAGGCTTCTTTAAAATTAATTAATGATGGAGTTGTAATGTTAATTTTAATAGTACATGATTTCTTTTTTTACTTGTTATATCACCTTGTTTATAATTATTGAATCCCTATCATGCCGCTATATGAGCCTAAATGTGAATGTTTTTGTGAAATAATAGCTAAGAAGTTAGGGGACTACTTTTAAATAGCTTGTGTTTGCTTCATAGTTGGGTCACTTGATTTAGGAGATTGTTGGGCCACTGCCTTACAACATAATTAAAATAGATATCATTTGTAAATGCTTAACTTGTACCAGGTACTGTGTCAAGAACCTTCAATATGTTATCTCACTTAATTCTGTACAATAGTGCTATGAAACCTAGGTTTTATCCCCATTTTACAGATGGGGAAATTGAGGCTCAGTAAAGTACCTTGCCCGAGGTCACTCAGCAGGTAAGAGGAGGACCTGCGATTTACTAATAAGTCAGGTCTGTGACTCCAAAACAATGCTCTTAACCACACTGCAGAATTTATAAGCTTGTCTGTGATTTCGATGGTGAGGAATATTAAAAAATTATTAGGGAAACCTAAAATTGTAATTGACTGTGTTGTCATTATATCTTTTTTCCTCCCTCATAGCTCTAACTGAGGAATTGGATTCGGTGAACAATGAGCTACATGCAGTAGACATTCAAATTCAGGAACTTCTGGAGAGGCAACAAGAGCTTACTCAGAAAAAAAACATCCTAACAAACAGAATAAAGCAGTGTTTGGAGGATTCTGATGCTGGGGGAAGCAATGAATGTGATTCTTCACCTGCCTCTTGGAATAAAGAAGGTTTATTCTTTTTTTCTTTGCTAGTTTTTTTCTTCTTTCTTTAAACTGGAGTCAAATCACTGTATCAGGGTCAGTGCTTTCCAGTACGTTTAGAGGTGAAACTGGCCATTCCTTAAGTGGCGTGGGAGCTTAGAGGCAGACCGTTCTCTACCCATGTTCTGTAGTCTTTTAAAATTAAGCTTTTAGGCCCTAGCCGGTTTGGCTCAGTGGATATAGCGTCGACCTACGGACTGAAGGGTCCCAGGTTCGATGTCCGGGTTGTGGGCTCGATCCCCAGTAGGGGGCGTGCAGGAGGCAGCCGATCAATGATTCTCTCTCATCATTGATGTTTTTATCTCTCTCTCCCTCTCCCTTCCTTTCTGAAATCAATAAAGAAATATATTTTAAAAAAAGTAAAACAAATAAAATTAAGCTTTTATTATTCAGACTATTATTTTTTTTCCAAATATGGTTAACAACATTAATGTTAACAACATGAATCAATGCTTGGAAAAGTGAGATATTTATTTTAACTAAATTTTCTAAATTTTCACTAGACAAAATTAAACGATTAAGAAAAAAATTCAAACTTTTTCCGAAGTCTAGTTCATTTCCCTTCTCTACTGAACAAACCTTTTTTGATTTAAGTTCCTTCAGAGCATCGTGTGTATCACTAATTTTCGTGGGAGACAGAGAAAGTCAAATGCTACATGATTTCTCTTATATGTGGAATCTAAAAATTAAAATAAAACAGAAACAGACTTATAAATGCAGAGAACAGAGGGTTGCCAATAGGACAGTGATTGGGGGAATGGGTGAAAAAGGTGAAGGGATTAAGTAGTACACATTGGCAGTTACAAAATAGTCATGTGAGTGTAAAGCAAGGCATAGAGAATATTAATCAATAATACTGTAATAACTGTATGGTGTCAAGTGGTTACTAGACTTATGGGGGATCACTTTGTAAGTTATATAAATGTCTCACCACTGTACTGTAGTGTACTAATATAATATTGAATGTCAACTGTAATTGAAAAGTAAATAAACATTGGTGAACAACCAAAAAAAATAATAAAAGGAATACTATAACCTGAGAAGGAATTGCAGTGCTTTTGTGGGCCTTGTTTTTTAGTGATTCACTTGTAAACAAGATATTTACACCAAAAATTCCAGATAATGGTTAACTTTGTTCATGATTTTTGAGTATTGTATGATACTTTGAATTCCTTGATTGACTTTCAGATGGTTTTTCAAATATCTTCCTTTGTGTAAGTTAATTCTCAACTGGCAAATGCTTTGATTTTTTCCTGATATACTAGCTTTTTTTTCTGAGGTACGATTTCTTACTGTATATCATTAAATTTGCTCTTGCTTTAGTTTTGTGACTTAAACTAATCTCAAAATTGTTCTTATGAAAGTTAAATTGTCCATAGTATTAAAAATCTTATATATATTTATCTGATCCTGCTCTTATAAAAGCAGCTATGCACATGTGTCTCCTTATAGTCCTAAACAATCTAATATATTTAGCTTATTTTTCTCTTTCTAGATTTTCCATGGTCTGATAAAGTTAAAGATGTTCTGCAAAATGTCTTTAAACTGGAGAAGTTCAGACTGCTTCAGCTTGAAACTATTAATGTAACAATGTCTGGAAAGGATGTATTTCTTGTTATGCCTACAGGAGGTGGAAAGAGCTTATGCTACCAGTTACCAGCATTATGTTCAGATGGTATGTATTAATAAAGAGTGATTTTAAATTGAAGAAATGTTATTTCTCTTTATATATATATATTTAAATTGAAGAAATGTTATTTCTCTTTATATATATATATATATATATATATATATATATATATATATATACAGTATATACTTTAAAATATATTTTTATTGATTTTAGAGAAAGGAAAGGAGAGGAAGAGAGAGAGAAACATTGATTGGTTGCCTCCCCTACTCACCCTGACCAGGACCAAACCCACAACTTGGGTTCTGATGGAGAATCGAACCAGGGACCTTTTGATGCTCTGTTGCTCAACCAACTGAGCCACACTGGCCAGGGCTCTCTTAATATATTTTTAAGTATTCAAAAAAATAGTTAAACAGGACTACTCTCTTTCTGCGGTTATTTTAAGGAACAAACTATAGGAACATGAGGTCATATGTTTATAACAATGTAGAATAGCTCTTATAGCTGTCAACACTTTCAGTTATAAGAGAAACAAGATTTATTGCCAGAACTTCATTTAGTCAATACACTGTTCACTGATTTCCATTCAGAATAAATTAATCTGGTGCAGGAAGTGGATGAATACCCATGAAACATTTTCAATTCTATAGTTTGCTATGGTTTTTATGGGGAGGTAGGCAGCTTTGGAATAACTTTTCCCTGATGTAACTGGATAGTATTTTATATTATTTTACTGAGATTACCAATACTGATTGTTAAAAATGATAGTGAATTCAAAATTCAAAATGATAATATCAATCTTTATGTTTGTAGGACTGAATAAGGGAAGAGATTTCTGTTTAATCTTAAATTTGCTTATTTGGCTTAGGATCATTTATTCGTATCTCCCTCCTATATTAATGAGGATAAGAAATAGATAGTATAATGCTAACGTTGCATTGAAAATTAGTCTGAATTAATTACTAGTGCCCACAAGTTATGATAAAGAAGGTGACTCGTTGAAACTTGTTCTGGTGGTATAAAATTGAAAGTCGATTTTTCTTTTTCAGGTTTTACACTTGTGATTTGCCCATTGATTTCTCTTATGGAAGACCAATTAATGGTTTTAAAACAATTAGAAATTTCAGCTACTATGTTAAATGCTTCTAGTTCTAAGGTATGGTTCTGTATTATTTGTTTATTGTGTTATAGGTCTTCACTGAAGTAGGGGCCTTAACTACAGTTGAGTTGCTTATAAAATTAAAACTGATTACTACTTATATCAGGAGTTGTAAACTACTGCTAATGGGCCATTTCTAGCCCATTTCCTATTTTGTATGGTTTGTGAGTTAAGATAGATTTTTATATTTTTAAATGGTTAAGAGAAAAATAATACATTTTGTGAAGTGTGAAAATACTATGAGATTTAGATTTTAGTGTCCATAAATAAAGTTTTATTGGAACATAACCATGCTCACTCATTTATACTTATGCTGCCAGAAGTTTAGTATTTTATTTTTGCATTTGCCCACTTCTGAGGAGATAGCCTTATGTTTGCTCCCCTAAGATTTCTGGGACATTTAGGACCAGTTGAAATGTTTAATACACTTTGTCTATTTCTTAACAAAATTAGGACTATCTCAAGGAATTAACACACTGCTTTCTGGGATGATGAAAGCAGTTTTGATGTTCTCTTTCTATCACATTCAGCATTGTTTCTTTACACTTCTTTGAGTCCTAATCAAATGAGAAGGAAAATTATGACATCTACTGGGCAAAATTTTATATAAAATAGTAACAAAGCACTAAGAACCTAATAACTTATCTCTTAAGATTTATTATTGTTATATATAACATATAAATATATATTTCACATTATAAAATTTTAATTCAATGAATAAGATAGTTTATAAAACCTAAAAAAGAGATTATGAGTAGATATGACAGCATCATTAAAGCAGGTAATTAAGAATAAATTATGTTCACAGAGATAGGCAGTGTTACAAATGTAATGTTAAGATTAATAAAAAACACACCTTTGTAGTCATAGTTATTACAAACAATTTAGAATTATGCCGTCATAGAATAAATGCTTATTTGAGTATCTTGACATTCATTTCTTATTCTTTTTTTGTCAAATGAGATTATGCTTTTATCAACAGTTTGGGTGTAAGTAAATAGCTAAAATTCTATTTACACAACTGCCATGAAGTTTAGTACTGGGACATGGTTTCCATTTTAATGAACTAATATCTGCTGTTAAACAGCCCCAGACTATTGCTTTTGAGTAATGAACATCTTTTACCGCTTAGTATTGCAGTCTGTTAGCTTAGTTCTACTATCGTGTCTGTTTTTCCTTTCAATAGGAGCATGTGAAATGGGTTCATGCTGAAATGGTAAATAAAAACTCCACGCTAAAGCTAATTTATGTGACTCCAGAGAAAATTGCAAAAAGCAAAATGTTTATGTCAAGACTAGAGAAAGCCTATGAAGCAAGGAGATTTACCCGAATAGCTGTGGATGAAGTTCACTGCTGTAGTCACTGGGGTCATGATTTCAGACCTGGTATGTATGTGGTAGCTGGAAAACTTGATATTGGGGACTATTTTCTTACTCAGCTTTACATGATGGAAAATTCCTGCTTCCATTAAAATTATCCTCTTGGGTAGTTATTACTCCTTTTCTTTTGCCTTTATATAAGGAGAGTCAAGAGGCAAAATCTTTCTCTTTACTCCCTCTAAGGTAGTATTTAGTTTAATTATCTTTGTCCTTTAAAACATATGTCTGTTAGCAAAAATACTGTTCTACCTTTAGCCATAAAGATTTACTGACCTCTAGGTTCTTCTTCACATCTATTGAGGAATTTGCATCTGCTTCAAAGTTGTCTTTAGTTGTCATTCTGAGTGTCGTTAGCATCCACTTCAGGACCTATATTCAACTAACTCCTCAGGGAAAGTTCCATGGGATATCTTAATAACCCTTTTTTTTTACTCCTGCAACTTAATCCTACAGTCATAGCCTAAAGCAGATTATTCAGACTTGTTTTATGTAAAAAAATATTAAATTAAAAAATCTTGCTTTATGATTTCAACCTCTTTTCCGTCTGAACCTACTTTCACACTCATATGGACCCCTGGGTTCCTGAGTTTATTGGATCACACTTCCTCCTTCTCCACTCTACTCAGAGGTCACCAGTGACTCTATTTCCCACTGGCTAAATCCAGTGGTCTCATCTTTATTCCTCTTCCCATTTAACTTCAATAGCATTTTATACTGTTCACCTCCCACCTTGCCACTTTCTTTTCTTTTGGTTAATATGTAACTTTTTTATTTTGTTCTTTTCCATTCTTACCTCCTTCATTCTTCTTCCTTTGCCACCTCCTTCGATATTAGTGTTCCCTTTGGTTCTGATCTGTTTTCACCTTTTCTCATACTTCCCCAAGGATAGTAGACTCATAGCCTGAAGATCATTCTCTACCTTCAGAAATATTGGAAGCACAGGTATTTTTTTTTAATTTGATTTAAATGCTTCAGGCAGCATATATACTGTGCTTTCTACTAAGAGCCCTGCTGTCTTAACCAGACTACTCCACAGAGTAAATTGTAAAACACTGTTTTATTACAGCTTGGTAGTGTAGTTTGAAATGCAGAAGTGTGATACTTCCAACTTTGTTCTTTCTCAAGATTGCTTTGGCTACTGAGGGTCTTTTGTTGTTCCAAATAAATTTTAGGATTATTTGTTCTAAGTTTTGTGAAAAAATGCCCTTGGTATTTTGATAAGGGATTGCATTGACTTTGTAGCTCTCTTAGGGTAGTATTTTCATTTTGACAATATTAATTATCTGATCCATTAGTATAGTATATATTTCTATTTGTGTTCTAATTTGGATGCCTTTTATTTCTTTTTCTTGCCTAATTGCTCTGGCTAGGACTTCCAATACTATCTATAATAATAAAAGTGTAATATACTAATTAGACTGGACATCCTTCCAGACATCCTTCCGGATGACCTTCTGGATGAAGTCGGAGCTGCAAGCCTGGGTCTGGGTGCCTGTCGGCAGCCGGAGGGAAACCCAGGTTCCGGGTGTCAGAGGAAAGCCGGTGCCAGCAGCCGGGGGAAGGAAGGCCTACTCTTGCACGAATTTTGTGCGTTGGGCTTCTAGTGTTGAATAAAAGTGGAGAAGTGGGCATCCTTACCTTGTTCATGGTTTTAGAGGGAAAACTTTCAGTTCTAACTTGCAACCATAGAGGAATATAGTTCCCTACTTACTGGCCTTGACAATAGATCCAAGCATCACATCACCCTGTGATTTAGCCTCACTGAACTGTGTGCTGTTATCTCAGCCTCTCAAGTCATTTCATGCCAGTGTGTGTGCAGTGTGTGTGCTGTTTCCTCTGCCTGATGTCTTCCTCCTCCCTTCCTAGGAACTCTGCTTATTCTTCAAGACCCAATTCAAATGTTAGCTCCTGGAAGCCTTCACAACTTCGCAAATGGTTACTTTCTCCTCTGTATTTTCATAGTCCTTAGCCTTTAGCAATTTCTTTTTTACTTTTTTCCAAATAATTTACATATTTAAGGACAACTTATCTAGTGATGTAGGTGTGTATGACAAGTTTGAGCCCAGAATGGTTCCCCTGAAAGAGATTATATAAAAAGCAGTGCCCTCACCAAGCTTTTTCTGGTCTGAACTTGCCACTCTTGGATGCTTCTGGTGATAGAAGGGTTTAGGCCAGTGATGGCGAACCTCTGACACGTGTGTCAAAGGTGACACGCGAACTCATTTTTTTGGTTGATTTTTCTTTGTTAAATGGCATTTAAATATATAAAATAAATATCAAAAATATAATCAAAAAATTTCTATATGTGACACGGCACCAGAGTTAAGTTAGGGTTTTCAAAATGCTGACACGCTCGCGAGCCGCAGTTTGCTGACCACGGGTTTAGGCTGATGGCCTCTTTTATCTCTTGTCAGTTGTAATAGACTCAAATACTATGGCTACTCCCACTGCCTCTTAAATCCCCTGTTCACCAGGTGTAGACCAGTGCATACCTTACTAGAAACGTTAGGTATTTCCTCTCTTCAACAGGGAGTCCATCTGTGGCCAAGAACAGTGTTTTCAAAAAATCAACTAAAAGTATAAGAAAGCCTACCTATTCAAAAAGACTAGGCTGCACCTGCAGATTTACTGAGATTGCTAGCTAGACCATCAAAGTACAGCAATCCTTGGTTAGCTCCATCATGTTAAAAGGCTTAATTTACTCTGTTCCTTAAAGGACAGAAAGAGGGCCACTTTGTATTTTTTTTTTCCAGATTATAAGGCACTTGGTATCTTAAAGCGCCAGTTCCCGAACACAGCACTGATTGGGCTGACTGCGACCGCAACCAGTCATGTTTTGAAGGATGCTCAAAAAATACTGTGTGTTGAGAAGTGTTTTACTTTTACAGCTTCTTTTAATCGGCCAAATCTTTATTATGAGGTATGTAACTTCTGTGAAGGGTTGTGGCAGAGAGGTTACCTTTTCATTATGCTTACCAGTATTTACATGAGTAACAGTGAACTATGTTTAAAAAGCTTTTAAAATCAGGAGGTAATTATAAGATTCATTAATTAATGCCTTCTTCTGATACCTCTTGTGCTACATATTCTTTGTTAGTTTAAGTAGATGTTGCCTTGTTAAATTTATGTATATTTTTTCTTGTGCAAGGGTGGAAAAAGAGCATAGATGGACACCAAGGATCCTAATGACATCCTATTAAAATTAATTATGAAATAATACAAAATTAGTATTCCATTAAAGATTTTCTAATCCCCCTATTTAGATTATATTTGATATATAACTTTGAAAGTTAAATAATCTAACAGTTATTTTTTTTCTTTTTTAGTTCTTTTAAGAATAGACAATATTTTTCTGAGTTTTCATTGAATAGTTATTCCATGGTTTATGTTTTTATAAAAGTAGCACTAGAAAATAAAGTCTCCATCTTTACAAGTTATTCACTGCTTCTGTGCCTCATCTCTGGTAAAATAAAAAATAATGATGAAGAAGAAGTTAGGAGGTGGTGGGGTGAGGCAGATGGGGTGAGTGAAAGAATAATAGGAAAAAACACAGTGTTCATGAAAGAATCACACCTTGAAAGATGTAAGTAAGTGACTACTTGGTACTCATTAAGTTACTTTTTAATAAGTTAGCTTTTTTTAGGTTCGTCAAAAGCCTTCAAACACTGAAGATTTTATTGAGGATATTGTAAAGGTCATTAATGGGAGATACAAAGGGCAATCAGGTAATAAAATAACAAACCAACTTTTTAGACAGAGAGAACTTTCAAAAAGTAATTAATATTATACTGATATACTGATAAATGATTAACACCAAAAGATATTAAGGTAATGCATGGCAGAGGATACTTGAACATGTTATGGTAAAATTAATTTGCTTGGCCATCTTAGAAACTGTATGTGGCATTTGCTAACTGTCTGATTTATTTTTGCTTATTTACACTTAATTGTTTTAAGGAATGGACCTAATTTCATGATGTTAATTTTCAGTAGTACATATTCAGTAAGTATACACTGTGTATAAGATAGAAGTAACCACTGATGATCTAAAGGGATGTAAAATGTAGTCCCTTATAGTAAAGGATATGTTAAAGAAATAAATAGAACATATTGAATGAGTTAAGTATAGATGGAGTTCAGAGCATGTATAACTGTGTTTCAGGATTAACGAACAGGCAAGTATTACTGAAGCAAAGAGTTTGTATAAAAGCGGCATTTCAAAACTGTTCTATAGATTTTCAGGAGATATGAATGGGTACCCCAGGTAAAGTGAGTTCCAGGGTCAAATAAGTTTGAAAAAGGCTGCAACTAGCTATTTATCTCTCCTGAGAGTCACGGGGTGTATCTGTTTTGACCAGCCCTACAAACAAAGAGAGAAACTTAACTTAGTTTAATGCATTGCTCCCCAAACTCATTTGCACCTGGAACTTTTTTCACAGAACACTTGCTAACCTCTTATGGAGCTGTGAGGCATCAGTTTGAGAAATACTCTGTAGTGGGAAATAAAGTTGGAGAGAGGAAAGAGGCAATGAGATCCAACACCTGTGGCTCAGGGTTCATGTCTGCTGGTGATCAAATCGTGAATTATACCAAAAAAATCAATATGTGTCGGGGCCTTGAAATTTTTCATAAATTATTTTCCCCTGTATTACCAGTAATCACTATCTTGAGTGTTAAAAATTCTCTTCCAGGATTATAAATCTAACAATTGGACATATTTTACTACAGGAATCATTTATTGCTTTTCTCAGAAGGACTCTGAGCAAGTTACAGGTAGTTTACAGAAATTGGGAATTCGTGCAGGTGCATACCATGCCAATATGGAACCAGAAGATAAGACCAAGGTTCACAGAAGATGGTCAGCCAATGAAATTCAGGTTAGGTATATATCTTCAATAGAAACCTAATTCACCTTTAAGAGTATTTTCGCTTGACTTAATTAACATGAAATGTTAAAACATTTTAGGTAGTAGTGGCAACGGTTGCATTTGGTATGGGAATTGATAAGCCAGATGTGAGATTTGTTATTCATCATTCAATGAGTAAATCTATGGAAAATTATTACCAGGAGAGTGGTCGTGCAGGTATGTATAACTCAAATCCAGAGTCATTTTTAAAAATAGCTTTTCCAGAAAACATACTATAAGTGATGTTTAATAATTCTATATTTTTAATCTTTATTGGCTACTATTTTTAGAATAACATGTCTTTTCCACAGTTTAATCTTATTTGCCAATGGAGAAATTTTACATATGTATGTTCTATTAGAGTGTTATGAATTATTTCTTCAGTTTCTAAGATAATTTGATATCCATCTTTGTCTCCTGAGTTTTTAATTAGTGGTTTCAACTCTGTAACTTAAGTAACTGGATTACTTATAGACACATTATTTTTTAATTCTCACCTGAAGATACATTTTCATTGATTTAGAGAAGAAGGGGGAGAAAAACATCAATGTGAGAGAGAAACATAGATGGGTTGCCTCCTGTATGCGCCCGGCCAGGGATTGAACCCACAACCTTTTGGTGTACAGGGCGATGTTCCAGCCACCCAGCCAGAGCTGGATACATTTTTAAATTACGAAAGCTGAGCCCTGACCGGTTTGGCTCAGTGTATAGATCAGTGGTCGGCAAATCGTGGCTCGTGAGCCACATGCAGCTCTTTGGCCCCTTGAGTGTGGCTCTTCCACAAAATACCACGTGCAGGCGCGCACGTACAGTGCAATTGAAACTTCGAGGCCCATGTGCAGACGTCGGTTTTCGGCCTGGGCGAGTCTATTTTGAAGTGGCGTTAGAAGAGGGGGTACGTTCGCTGAGGTTGACCCCACAGATTGAGGACGTTTTTAGCAAAGGCCAGTTTAGGAGTACCCTAATTAAGTTAATAACAATGTACCTACCTATATATTTTAAGTTTAAAAAATTTGGCTCTCAAAAGAAATTTCAATCGTACTGTTGATATTTGGCTCTGTTGACTAATGAGTTTGCCAACCACTGGTATAGATCATCAGCCTGCGGACTGAATGGTCCCAGGTTCGATTCTAGTCAAGGGCATGTACCTTGGTTGCTGGCATATCCCCAGTAGGGGGTGTGCAGGAGGCAGCTGATTGATGTTTCTTTCTCATTGATGTTTCTAACTCTCTATCCCTCTCCCTTCCTCTCTGTAAAAAATCAAGAATATTTATTTTAAAAAAAATAGTTGAATGTTAGTAAGTCTTCTAGTCATTTATAAAAAATTTGAACCCTGGCTGGTTTGGCTCAGTGGACGAAGATTTGGCCTGCAGACTGAAGGGTCCCAGGTTTGATTCCAGTCAAGGGCACATACCCGGGTTTCGGGCTCAGTCCCCAGTGGGGCGTGCGGGAGGCAGCCAATCAATGATTCTCTCTCATCAATGTTTCTGTCTCTCTCCCTCTCCCTTCCTCTCTGAAATCAATAAGAATATATTAAAAAAATAAATAATAAATAAATTTGAGGGCAGTTGTTACAAATTAACTTTCACTTTTTGTCTGAAATTTATAGATATACTTAGACAATGAAGCATAGCCAGCTAATTTTGCATATATTATTTTTGCTTGCTTTGAATTTTTAAAGTAATTATGCAATCTCAAGATCTTTCCTACTACAGGTAGAGATGACACAAAAGCGGACTGTATTTTGTACTATGGCTTTGGAGACATATTCAGAATCAGTTCAATGGTGGTGATGGAGAATGTGGGGCAACAAAAGCTTTATGAGATGGTGTCATACTGTCAAAACATAAGCAAGTAAGCCACATGTCTTTTCATAACTTTTGTCAGTTAGAGACAAACACAATGTGAAAGTATATGATGTTCCTTTGAGTACTTAGGAAAGTCAGTAAATACATTGGTAAAACATCAAGTGCAAACATGTAAAGGTAGTGTATGAAGTGTAAGAACA
Organism: Myotis lucifugus; assembly: GCF_000147115.1. Classification (NCBI taxonomy): domain Eukaryota; kingdom Metazoa; phylum Chordata; class Mammalia; order Chiroptera; family Vespertilionidae; genus Myotis; species Myotis lucifugus. The sequence continues at coordinate 3,592,895 of NW_005871126.1, forward strand.
AGTACATGAACCTGCAAGATCTGCCTTAATCCAAGAAAAGATATTCTCTCTCTGAGATAATTCTCCAAAACTCTGTTTTACTGAAGAGTCTGATAGAGATAGTGAGTTCAAGCTTTTTTTTTTCCCCTCCAGTACTGGTGTGTAGCTTTAATAATTATGTACAGGTGTATAAGAGGAGTTTTGAGAGTTGAGCTCAGTAACACATACCAACCATCCTACCAGCTGATGGATTGATGAAATAATTGAGAGCAGGGTCCAGTTTCTTCTTAAGAAATAAATTTTAATCTATTTAGGGTAGATTTAATTAGACCATATAGCTCCCTGATGGCTTTTCTGTCTTAGTCATCTTTGTACTCTTATTACCCATCACATAAAAATGACTCATAATTTTTATGTAAGCAGTAACCAGACAGTGACAGAAAATGGTATTTCTTTCCTGTAGATGCTACAATAATCTAATTAAAGAAATGAGAAAAAGAACATTTTTCTTAGATGTCCAGTAGACCCCCATGAAGCATATTTTGGGTTTTAGACTCAAATGAATACTATAAAGTACAAGAAACTGCTATCAGGAAGATTTTTTTAATAGTAAAATATTGAATCTCAAAATGAATCTCAGACAACATCTTAAAAGCTATGTTTACCAAGTACGTATGGAAAAAATTATATGTGGTGGGCAAAGTCCCCACAGATATCCACATCCAAATCCCAGCAACCTGTGAGTATGTTACCTTACATGGCAAAGGGAATTAAGGTTACAGATGGAATTAGGGTTGCTAATCAGCTGACCTTAAAATAGGGAGACTAACTTGGATTATTTGGGTGGGCCCAGTATAATCACAAAGGTCCTTGAATTTGGAAGGAGGCAGAGAGGGGGAAGGGGTCAGAGTGATATGATGTGAAGACTCAACCCAGTGTGCTTGACTTTAAAGATGAAGGAAAGGGGGCCATGAGCCAAGGAATGCAGGCAGTCTCTAGAAACTGGAAGAGGCAAAAAAACAGATTCTGTCCTCTAGCGCCTCCAGAAGAGATACAGCCCTGCTTACACCTTGATTTTAACCCAGCAAGATCCACGTCAAATGTCTAACCTATAGAAATGTAACATAATAAATACGTTGTTTTAAGACTGAGTTTGTGGTAATGATATGGCAGCAATAGGAAACTTATACAAGATATAATTCTGTAGTTTGAAATAGGGATTCTTAAAACATTATTAGATCACTTAATTTGTATCTCTAAATGTGTTGGCAGATGTCGCCGTGTATTGATAGCTCAACATTTTGATGAAGTATGGAACTCAGAAGCGTGCAACAAAATGTGTGATAATTGCTGCAAAGACATTTGTGAGTTCATTGTTTTTTGAACCTTTATAGGCTAATATATATACACACACACACACATACATACATACATGCTAGAGGCCCGATGCATGGAATTTGTGCAAGGGGCTTGGCCCTTGCAGCCGTGGCGGCTGCCTCGGCCCTCACAGCCCTGGCTTCGTCCAGAAGGTCATCTGTTCTAATTAGCATATTACACTTTTATTATTATAGATGGGTAGGACTACATGAGGGCAGTATTTGATTTAAAAATAGATTTAAAAGATTAAACAACGTGTGAATAGAATTTGCCAGATTCAAAAGTAACAACATGGTTTTGAAACAAAGGCAAATAAAAGGAAAAGCCATATTGTGTGTATATATTTTATGTTGCTATTACTGAAGGCATGTGAAATTTTTAAGAAATGAAGGGAATAAATTGTCTGAATAGAAATGCTATTTATATAAGGCTAATCTCATGATAATCTCTAATACTTTATAGTAACTGATTAGGAAAATAAAGTTTTAAAACTATACTATTATTTTAACTTTATTTCACTCTGTGTTTGGGGGTTGTATTCGAAGAGCTGGACTAACCAGTTCCTGAGTTCTGATGCCTTGGTGGATGAAGGTCATCAGTATTTTAAGTTTACACCTAGAGAAACTTGTTTATTAGAGCATGTTTTGCTGACCAAATTAATAAGAGTCTGATATATAAAACAGACCAATAATTGGGGATATCTGTTCAGGACATTCTTGTCTCTGTATTAGACTAGCTGTGAGGCCATACTAGTTTTCAGGAAATTGCTTAATGAGCACACATCAGGTAAATATGCAGAATAGATTGACTCTCCTATTAACACCTCTCAGTATCTGCATCATCATGTCTGGCAAATACTCTTTGGTTCCAGAGCACACCCAAAGGCCTTCTGATACTAGGTTATTTTCTTTACATCGCTGTAAATTCTCAGTGTTTTAAAGAACTTACAACTTAGGTTAGTGCCAGACTTGGGGAATAGCCTAGTTTTAATTCAGAACATATTAATAAACCAATGTGTAGGGTGGCTCACAATGACTTGTTATGAAACCAGTTTAACCACTTAGGATAGACTATCTTTGCCCTAATTTCTCAATCCCAATTGTCTGTAACTATGCCTCTTTGATTATAGCATTTGAAAGAAAGAATGTAACAGCCTACTGCAGAGATCTAATCAAAATCCTGCAGCAGGCAGAGGAAATGAATGAAAAGCTCACTCCACTGAAACTGATCGATTCTTGGATGGGAAAGGGAGCAGCAAAATTGAGAGTAGCAGGTGTTGTTCCTCCCACACTCCCTCGTGAAGACCTGGAGAAAATTATTGCGCACTTTCTTCTACAGCAGTATCTTAAGTATATACCAACCCCCTTCTTGTCCTTTCATGTTGTCTTTACAATTTTTTTTAAAACAGTACACGGTTTTATTTATTTTAAAATGTTTTTATTGATTTCACAGAGGAAGAGGGAGAGATAGAAACATGAATGATGAGACAGAATAATTGATCGGCTGCCTCCTGCATGCCCCCAGCTGGGTATCGAGGCTGCAACCAGGGCATGTGCCCCGAAACTTCCTGGTTCATAGGTCAGTGCTCAACTACTGAGCCATGCCGGCCGGGCTACTTTTATTTTTTTATTCATGGAATAAATATATATTCTTCCAAAAAGATTACTTTTAAGAAAAACTCTAATTTGGATATATAACAATAATGATAATAATTACAGCATACTTTACATATTACAATTTTTACATATATTCATTTAACCTTAGCAACATGGTGAGATGAGACTAGATATTCTATCTTAATTTTAGAAATAAGGAAACAGAATTTATAGGCATTAGTTATATCTCAGTACAGCCATAAATAGAAGATATGTTAAACTTAAGAAGAAATAAAATAGTAAAATGTCTAAAACCAGTACCATAAGAATGATGACTTATTCAATCACAAGAATAAAAAATTGGGAAAATATTTTCTTCCACAAAAGGTGATGTGTCTTTATGATTATTTCTCATTTTTATAAATGCCTCAAAACAAATGGTTTTGTGGTTGTTTCATGTGAATGTTAAACACTATACAAAATGTACTTAAACTCCAACTATAATTGATTAGTGTCAAAAAAAGCACAAAATGAAAATACTTTCTATAAAGATAAACTGTATTTTTGTAGTGTATTTTTCATTATTTCCTATCAATATATGACTTAGAATTATTGCCCTTATGGTTATTTTTGTTTCCTATAACTCCTCAAAACCTCTCTGATTGGTGGTCTTTATCTTCTGCAGAGAAGACTACAGTTTTACAGCTTACGCTACCATTTCCTATTTGAAAACAGGACCTAAAGCTCATCTTCTGAACAACGAGGCGCATGTTATTACTATGCAAGTAAAGAAGTCCACGCAGACCTATTTCAGGGTAACTATTTTCTTTTTTTTTTTTTTTAAATATATTTTATTGATTTTTCACAGAGAGGAAGGGAGAGAGATAGAGAGTTAGAAACATCGATGAGAGAGAAACATCGATCAGCTGCCTCCTGCACATCTCCTACTGGGGATGTGCCCGCAACCCAGGTACATGCCCTTGACCGGAATCGAACCCGGGACCCTTCAGTCCGCAGGCCAACGCTCTATCCACTGAGCCAAACCGGTTTTGGCAAAGGGTAACTATTTTCAAATATTTAAAAAATACATTAAAGCCTATGGATGCTTTTCTTTAATTAGTACTCTCCTAAGTCCAGTTGAACATAAGAGGTAAGTCAGTGTTCTTAGAATCTGGGTATGGAAGACATAAAATGGGAGAATTTAGACTAGCTTTTTAACACAGAGGAATTTCTAACCTCTGGAATGTGAAGACTCCATTTTAATATCTAATTTTGTGATACACCTTGCTCTCATGTGATCAATGTTGGTTGAGAAGTCTGCCTCTGTGGTAGAGGTTGAAAAGCAGTTATAAACTAAGTACTATCAAGCTTGCAAAAGCATGCCATATACAATTGTGTCTAAGGACACTTTAGGTGTTCTTTATGGTTTCTCTGATGGTATAGAGCCTTCTATTTAAGATGGGACTCATATGTGAGTAGAAATTTGAAGATAGAAAACCAGACCACTGGACACTTCAAGAGCTAACTGATACAGGACTAGTGAGATTATGAATCTCATGAGAAAACAAAATTAACTGAATTTTTACCGGGTGTTTGTTATTGTTTTGTAGATTGAATCATCTCAAACTTGTTATTCTGAAGGATCTGATAAAAAGAAGGAAGGAAAAAATTCGGGCAACTTCCAGAAGAAATCTGCAAACATACTTCAGCAATCTGATACTAAGAATACAGGGGCTAAGAAAAGAAAAATTGATGATGCATGAGATGAATGTTTCTAAATTTTCCAAGAAAACAGTTTATGCATGCATGCACCATTATTTTTGTAGCTTAAACTTTAAGACACTTTCATTAATATTTTATATATGTGAAGCTGTATTTTAAGAACTTCTCTCTAAAGTATTGGAGACTTGAGAATTTGAGAACTTTTGAAAATTTAAGAGCATGAACTGCATACATTTACAGTGTGAAATGAGGGGAAAAATAAATTTTTAATGTAAAACCCTTTAAATGTAAAATAGTTAAGGGAGTAAGTTCACATAACTATCTTAAGCTCTTTATGCCTTGTAATTTTTTTTTTTGACAGAACTATCTTTTGACAGCAGTGTTGTTGTACTGAGAATTTTACATAGGCTCATCACAAAGAGTACCCTCAGGTTAAAACAGATGTAGAATCCACACAAAAAGAGTAATAAGGTATCAATACTAATATTAGTAAGATGGCGATGTCTCTATTTAAGTAAAATAAAACTAAGCTTGAAACCATAGCCCTATTTTGACATTTCATAAAGAATTGCTCTTTTTAGACCAACCTAGCTCCAAAATTAAATCCCAAGTGAACGTGTCTAAGTTTAAAGCACATAAATGAGTAACGTGAAAATTCTTACATAAGTGGTCGTGAGAGGTCAGTTTTGTGTTAGAAAAAAATATATCTGTAAGTTATCCAAACTGATTTCTTTAGAATTTTATTTTTAAATACTTTTCCACTAAAATCATTATCACCTGTGTATTTTTAACTTCAATGTGGTCACCATTAAATCAGTGCAGTCCTTCACATCATTGACTTGACATTTTGTCTTATTTGAAACTATGTGGTTCTTGAAATGCTCTTTTTAGTCAAAATAATCTTCTATATCAATGTTTGGATCTAGTAGATCTTCTCCATATGATGAAAGATTCATCTGGTTTAATATCAAGTTTTCAAATGTTTCTTCTAAATTGGTTTCACCAATTAAGACAGCTCCCATCATTCGTCCATTCTGCATGACGACTTTGATGTATTCTTGTCCTTTGGTACATCTCAGCATTAATTCATGATCTGAACCCAAGCTCTGTGCATTGTATTTTCCCAGCAATACAACCTATAAATATACATGTAGGGATAAAAAAAAAGTTATTCGAGTGAGTGCCTAAAAGGAAACATAATAGGCAATTATTTTGTGTTATGCCAGAATGGCCAGCAGAAAAATCTGTTCACAAAATTTTACAGCTAAAAGCGTCATTGGAGCAGGTTCCAAAAAACCCCCAAACATTTGAACGGTATGCATTTATTCTACAGATGATAATGCCATATGATCTATGAACATTAAAAATATCTAGTGAAGCCCTGGATGAGTGGTTCAGTTGCCTGTAGCGGTGTCCCATACACCAGAAGGTTGCGGGTTCATTTCCCAGACAGGGCACATACCTAGGTTGTGGATTAGATCCCCAGTTGGCATGTATGGGAGGCAATCTATCGATGTTTTTCTCTCTCTCTCCTCCCCCCCCCCCCCCTAAAATTAATTTAAAAAACACATCCTCAGGTGAGGATTAAAATATCTATCTATCTATGGAATATACAAATATGTAGAATATGGACCACATTAGCCTGGAGTCATGATTTAAAGATTTAATAAGGAACTGAGTTAGATCTTTCATGGCAAATTATTTAATCTTCCTGAACCTTGTATATGTGTGTATTTGTGTATGTTTCTCCTTATCAGTAAGTTAGGAACAAAAACTAGCCTCAGACTAATGTAAAGAGGATTAAGATATGTATGGAAAATAACTTGGTTCACTCTTGAGTATGACAGCTATTAGTTTCCTGCACAAAGAAATAATGAATCTCAAATAAAAATTAGAAATGCACCAATAGGGAACAGTCCCTGTAAAGTGTAAAACTACAGTGGGAAGGGAGGTAATGATTATCTGATGGTTAGGAATTAAGATCAGCAATAATACCAAGTACTGATTTGCATAAAATAAGAAAATATTTTTTTCTTGGTAAAATGATTAAAACCATATGAATTTGTATTCAAGCAAGAAAATCTGATGATTATAATCAGTTACTAACAAGCAGAAAAAGGCACTAATTTGCTTATCTATCTTACCTTATAGTTAAAAAACTTTGTTACATGAGCAAAAAGTTCGAAGCTGAAATCCATGTCAATAGACTCTCCTAAACTAGCTGCAGCCATGCACTTCGCTGCGTACCATCCCATCTGTCTAGCCTGGGTCCACAGCCTCATCTGAAATAAAAAATGTAACGCAGTGTAACTTCATTATCATTACTTGAAAAATGTTATCACTTAACCTTGTAACATTCCTTAATGGAGTTCAATGTTTGACAGTCCTTGAGATTGGTTAGGTCTAGATCGGTTAAATTGGTTACATGTTTGGTTGGGTCATCTTTGCCATAGAAGCAATCCCCATCCACACTGATTGGCATTTGATTTTGGTATCTGATAATTCTACCTAAATACTGCTTCAAAAATTAAATATGACACCAACTTTTACATTTCAATAAATTTTCTATTTAAAAATATATTTCAGGTTACACCAGATGATAACATTTTAACCAGTCTCCACTTCAGAATAAATTTCTCATCAGCATTAATAGAGATGCCAAATTATCACTGAAAAATTTGTTTCTTCTCCTAACCCTCATCTTGGTGCTAAGACCTACCCTGCAATTTACCTCAGTGGGCAGACAGATTTATCACTTGGTGCCTAACCCCAAGACATCATTTCAGATCTCAGCAAGTGATTCTGGGAAGTCATTTAAAATTCTCTACAGCAGTATTAACTTCTTCTGTATTGTTTTTACTGTATTTCTACAAATTTTGGGGATTTTCTAGTATAACAGAACACTGGCCTTGGAAGTCAGTAGATCTGCCTATCAACTGTACCTATTTAATTTTTCTGAGCCTGTTTCTTCACTTGAAATATAAACATATACCACCTCCTCCTTGGCTATTGGGAAAATTAAATAGGTTAGCCTATAATAAGCAATAGTACCCTTATACCCCTATGTTTGTGTAGCTAATGCTGTCTTTTTGTGTGTAAATATAATACCACAATCATGAATATAAGCTTCAAGGATTTCTGACAGAAGTGATTTTTTTTTTTTTAATTCAGTCTTCTCCACGTAAACAAGTTAGGGTTAATGAAGTAAGAGGCCGTCTCTGGTAAAGAAGCAGAGTAAACTGAGCACGGTAAAACCAGAGGACGGCTCAAGACAGTGGCCTATTACCTAACTGATGTATTCCTGCTTCAAAGTCTCTTAAGTTTGCATCTTGGACTATGTAAAACAATTACTAGTGTACTTACTGCTTCTGTAAATTAAGCGATGGGACCTATTAAGATTTACTCAAAACAAGAGACACCTATTTATTTTTAGATATTTCTTTCCTCTAATGATGCACACATTGAAGATATGATTTATCCTAGAGGGTTTTAAATGTTTGTTTTTTTAAATCCCCCTAAACTCCAATTCCTACTTGAGAGTTTGTGACAGATATGCTACATAAATGACATGATGACTGTAGAGAAAACTGAAAACAAGCTAGTTTGAAGCATTTTAGAAGCTCTCTTATCACTGATGTTATAGCTCTGCTGTACATAAAAAACAACACACAAACCAATGAAGCTGCCTCTTGAAAAACATCTAGCTTTTCCAATACTTCACACTCCATAGTTAATCTGAATGAATAATATTGCTACTTGTGGAGCTGGTCTTTCACCAAGAGAGGCACTGACTGGTTCTTTTATCTCTAATATCTACCCATCTTTACTGCTCCTAAGACAACCTCACCTATAGCCACGGAGTATCTTCCTCTAGTATTTTTGGAAGTAGGCAACAACACGTGAGGGCAGGAGGAAGTCTAGAGCCAGGTGGAAGCAGCTGTTAGGCTAAAGGCTGAGCAAGGCTGTTCACTACAGGAACATTTTTTTTTTTCAGTAGTAATTCCCATAGGACAGAACAGGGTCATCAGGAACAGAATGCTTTATCTATATGGCTTATAATCTCTGAAACTTCGTTTTTTTAGTATAAAGCTGTACTGTACAATATGGTAGCCACTAGCCATATGTAACTATTTAGATTAATTAAAAGTAAGTAAAATTCAGTTCTTCAATCACATTAGCCACATTTCAAGTGCTCAACAGACACATGTGGTTAGTGGCTACCTGACTGGACAATGCAGAAGAACAGAACATTTTTGTCATCATAGACAGTTCCACTGGACAGTGCTGATAAGCATCTGAGAATGAAAAAGTAACAGCACATGACTCCTTTTAAATTGAAAGATATCTCTTTATTCTATCACTGTAATTCTATCACTCACCAAAAGGGAAACATTCTGATTTTTTTTTTTTTTATGTCACAAAAACCTCTATGATAGCTTCCTACTTAAAGTAGGAGATTTGGAAAACCAGAAAGTTGGATTTGGTGGTAGCAACTCCTTGTTTTCAGATGGAGTCTCTGAAAAAACGTGATCATGTATGCGGCTTACCTGCTGCCAGAATGGGCTGGGTTGCCAGGAAGCAGTACAGATGTCACCTGCAGCATAGATATCAGGAAGGGATGTGTGCATATGATCATCCACTCTCAGGCCACCGTCTTCTCCTAGATCAAACTAAACAATGTTCCTCATAAGCATAAATGGTAAGAAAAATGAAACATGACTTCATTCTAAAGTAAAAGAACAAGTAAAATTTTTACATCATGATTTGCTGATCTTTAAAGAGAAAGTGAAAAATAGCTGAAAGTTTAGGCAACTAAGCTGAATTTCCAGGGAATCAAATTCCTCATAAGATGCAAACTCATAAAATTCTGAGAATTTCAATATCAAAAATGCCCAGTAACCATACAACTAACCCACTCATAATTACAAGAATATTCCTCCGTTTTTCTAGGCTTCAAATGCTAAAAAGAAAAAAATTATTAAGAGTTTTTTCAAAATAGCACTTTTAAGAATTCATGTGGTATCAGTCTCTTACCAATATTTATATAAATAAGTTATGCATTATGTCACATCAATAATGACACCTATGCTGGAATGTTAACTGCTTAAGAACTTTAAGCAGTAAAAAAGTATTGCAAATCACCTGGCCGGTGTGGCTCAGTGGTTGAACATTGATCTAAGAACCAGGAGGTCACAGTTTGATTCCCAGTCAGGGCACATGACCGAGTTGCAGGCTCAATCCTCAGTAGGGGGCGTGCAGGAGGCAGACAATTAATGATTCTCATCATTGATGCTTCTCTCTCTCTGTCCTCTGAAATCAATAAAACTTTATTTTTAAAAAAGTATTGCAAATCAAGATATGAATATAAATTAAATTCTTTTTAGTCATTAAGTTACAGTTTTATACTAACACAATGAATGAGAATTAGAGCTTAATAAATAATTAATACTTTAAAAATATGTGTAGTGGGACCAAAAATTTCACCTTACATTGTTGCCACAGAGAAAAGGTTCTATATTTGGTGTAACTCCTGTAGCACTGACAATGAAATCACAGCCATATATCTTTTCGTTGGTCAGCTCCACATACACAGGCCATATCTCTTTAAAAAAAAAATTTATTCTCAAATGTAATCACCACCAACTGTTCACAACATTATGTGAATATAATAACTAGAACAAGGAAAAATAAAAAGGAAGGCCGGAGATGACTTTAAAACAACATCCCTTAATATTTTGCATAAGGCACATTTGTTAACACAATTTTTAATACAATTAACACCATCTCCTTGTTTTGGGTATGATTACAAAACTATGGCATTCTAAACATTTTTCCTTCAAATTTAGACACAAATCTAACCAAGTAAATTTAAATTGGTAATCATCTTACAAATTATTTCTTTAAAAATCTTTATTAATAGAGGATGTTCCTCTGAGAGTTTAGTCCAACTAGGTTACTCACTTTTCAATGTTTTCCCTTACTATTCATACTCAAACTTTCCCTTTTCCTATGGAAGAATTCAAAGAATTTAGAACTGGAATATCATACACTAGGCTTGGCTGAGTGTTTTTCCTCAAATGGCAGTATTCTCACAAGAGTGGAACTGTGTCTTAGTTAGAAATTTATACATTTTCAGTCTATTTGATTTTGGGGAAGTCACTTCACCTCTGAGAACATCAGGTTTTTAGTTTTAGTTTTGTTTTGATCTGCAAGATATTCTGATTGACTCACAGGGTTATGACAGTCAAAACACAGTGAGTAAAGCCCTATACAATTTATTAGAAAATTTTAAGTTAGTTATAAAAATAAAATGACTTATTCAATTATCATTTATTTTTACTTTTCATGTTTAAATTTTATATGGCAGTCTGAAGTTGGTTTTTAATCTCTATATATAAAAGCCTAAGTGACACTTAGGACCGAAAGACCGGAACGACCAGTTGCTATGACGTGCACTGACCGCCAGGGGACAGACGCTCAACGCTGGAGCTGCCCTGTGGTAGTCAGTGTGCTCCCACAAGGGGAGCGCCACTCAGCCAGAAGCTGGGCTCACAGCCGGCGTGTGCAGCTGCAGCAGTGGGAGCTTCTCCCAAGCTCCCAACTCTGTGGCATTCCTACCAAGCTGCGTTGGCAGGCGCAGTGGGCCGGGGCTCCACCCTGGCTGCCTGCCGCTTGGCGTACTGCTACATCCCCCAAGGGGTCCTGGATTGCAGGAGGGCGCAGACCAGGCTGAGGCCCCCCTCCCCCCCTCACACACACACCCGGGCCTCTAGTATAATAATAAAAATTAAGCTGCCTTCCTTTTAAATAAGCAGTTAAATATCTTTTTATTTTATCACTTACCTTTATCAGTTGTAACTAACTCATTTTGATGGTCTCTTGGAAATGTCAAGGACTTTTTCTTAGAGATTCTAAATTCCTTCTGAAGATAGATATTCTTTACTTCACACATAGTTTCAATGTGAATCTTATGAGAAAACTAAAAGAGAAATATTTTATTTAGAATCCATCTATTAACCTTTAAATATTGAAATGCATCTGAAGTAACTTTTGAGAAAACATTAATTTAAAATAGGACAGGTGTTTTCACTGTGGTCTGTGTATGGCAATCTCCACTTCTGGGGAGTTAGAAAGGCAGAGAGTGAGTGTTAGATAAATTTAATATTCACCTACCTTTGGTGGGCATGTAGGCCAACTCCTTTCTTAGCACTATGGATTTTAAGTAAAGGGACCTAGCAATTCTTTGATTACATATTTGTAACCAGTCTTAAAAAAAAAGGGTTCAAGAATTTAAAATTGCATTTAGACATGTTTAATTAGTATATGAAAACATACCTCTCTTGTTCCTTTAAGATTTAAGCCTTCATGCCAATCAGGTCCCAAGGCACTGCCTACATTACCAGCATTAATTTTGGTTTCTGCTTCCTTTTTCTTTCCTGAAGAGATAAACTTAATTCAAAATTCAAATGATATAAAAATAACTATCTGCCAGGCAGATAATTATGCTTGTTCTGCAGCTTTTAGGCAATATAATGATTCTCATGCATAAGTACATACCAAATGATGAAACAAAGTCCCCTGTAGTAATAATTTTATTTATTTTAATATTTTGTGATGTAGAGATATAAAATGGATAATCTTTCAATTGAGTATTGAGTATAAACATAGTGTTTTTGGGATGTTATATTCACTGGTTAATATGAAGGGTAAGAATGTTAGCCAACAGATTTTGAAAATGTTGTCAGTTTTTGGGATGCCCTAAACTTATAAAATTCTTGAATTTTACAAACCATTATGTGTTTGTTTTTTTAAACCTCTGTAAACTAAAAAATCATGAAGCTTGTATTTGCTTTCAAACTCATTGCATTTTTATAAAATTACCTTAGGTCTTGTCTAGTTGTAGCATCTGTTTACAAAGATGCAGATAGACTGGTTTATTTAATTCACTTTAAATTTCGTTTTAATTATACATATTTTTCATAAAATATATAAATTCTAGAAAATCTAAAGTCATATAAAGATACTATATTCTTAGCACCCAAATATATTTTGCTAAATTTTCTTATAGTCTTTTCTATATGGTTAAAAAAATAGAAATTTATCTGTGAATTAATGAGTCAGATTCTGTATTTACCTTCAGTTGTATATCTGGTTCTTTTATGTGCAATTTTAGCCTCTGGTTTTTCAGCAATGAGCTTTGAGGTCAAGAATTCAGCTGCTCCTGCATCGAAGAAAGTATTCCCAATAGCCTTATCTTTAATGGCCCAAATTACTTCACAACCTTCGACTTCATACCTAAAAGGAATATTAAAGTTACTTAAAGTAATTTCAAAAGTATGAGTAGAAATCTTTGTACTTGCAAATAACAATTCTCTCCTAAGGCACAAGTAAAGAAAGTATTTTGAGGCAAACTCAGAAAAAATGATTATAAGGAGGAATGTAACGATCAGGATAAGAGTTAAAGTAGAACAAATAACAAAAGGAATGTAACCAGTTTACCAAGAACATGTAAGGGACAAATATATATACTGGACATCAGGTAAAGTTTCATTACAATAAATATCATTTCAAAGTGTTCAGTTTCTACAACATAGTTATTATTTAATGTCCGCAGGGTCCCAGGAGTGAGAAATGCTTTATCTGGTAATAGTGTAATCGATGATGGATGGATGGTACACAGCTACCATACTGAGAATAGTTGACTTCTTTGGTAACAGACATTTTATGTATTCAAAGAATATTACAGAAGGAATAAGATCAAATGTGAGAATTTGAACATTTTTAAGGTAAGAAAGCATTTCATTGTAAATAATAATAGTATTAAGTTATAGTTTTGGCGATACGTGGAGAAAATTTGTCACGTGCACTAAAAATTTGAAGCCCCCCTTACATCTGTGCCTCCTCCCTAAGGCCCAGTCTAGTTTTGATGCTCTAGTTTTTCCTCTGCATTTCTCTGCACAGTGCCACAAAATTCATAATGACTGCCATTCCTGGTATTCAGGCAATTGAAGAATTCTTATAGGCTTTCAATGGGATTCATCATCCTCTAAAAAAGAGGGGCAAAAACCTAGTCTGAGAGTTGGAATGGATGAAATTGAGCAAAGACAGGGCTTGAGCAGATTCCTTATTTTAATATAAATTTGTCCTATCTGTAATTGGACCCAATTTTCTAGTCTGAAAAATACCCATACTATTTCATGTCAGCTATCTGCTGGAAGATAAAATCACAAAGAAAGTGAATTAATGCTCTGTAGACTACAAGAGGAGTCTTCGATGATTTTTGAACTTGAAATATTTTAAAATAATATTTCATATTCATTAATGTGTTCACATAACAGGATGGGTATAAGCAATAAAAAGTGGTGGGGGTTATGACTAGAAATCTCTAAAGGTGTACACATTCAGATTCTTTTTTAATATAATACATGCTTATAAAACATTAGAGTCTCGGTGCATGGATTGTGCACTGATGGGGTCCCTCGGCCTGCCCTGCAAGGGATCGGGCTGAAACCAGCTCTCCGACATCCCCCGAGGGGTTCTGGATTGCAACAGGGTGCAGGCCAGGCGGAGAGACCCCACTGGTGCATGATCGGGGCAAGGGAAGGATTGCGGGAGGGCTCCAGGATGTGTCCGGCCCATGTTGCCCAGTCCCAATCAGACCCCAGCAGCAAGCTAACCTACCGGTTGGAGCGTCTGCCCCCTGGTGGTCAGTGCGCATCATAGCTACTGGTGGAACGAAGGGTCGGGCACTTAGTATATTAGGCTTTTATTATATAGGATTATATAGGATGGTTCAAATCTAGTCAGTTACCAGTTAATGACCCTTTGAGACCTAAAGCACTGCCTAAACTCATGTTTTCTGACAACATTTCTGCAACTATGAATCCCATGAAAGCTAAAAAAAATTAAGTGGATTTCTGTTCTTGAAAATACATTAAAAACAATATTATCTTTGATTTTTAGGATAACAAGATCTTTTCTAGTATGCCAACAATTACATGAATCACAGAGCAATTTTTAAAAATATATACTTACGCTAATTCAAGTGCGATACCACCATTCCCTATGATCATTATTCTTTTAGCATTCGTAAGCTGTTTCTGAAATTCCTATATTAAAAAGAAAATGACACAGGGTTTTGTATAGTGGGCAATAGTGGAAGCAAGAGGCTTCTCTGATAATAAATCTCACTTTCCCACTCTTCCGGGATGCACCCTTCCAATTAATACAAATTCTCCTCTACATTTCACCCTACACTGCCTTTACAGCAATGCCTCTCCTGATTTTCCTTGTTTTTATGTCATTAGAGTACTACTTCAGAATTTCAGCAGGAGGCCCTGTCTTAGTTTACTAAATTCTCAACTATTTGACAAAATCAATTTACTAACAAACATTGATCTATATCCTAGATACAGGATTCTTCCTCTTCTAGTTCCTCAGTTGATACTGTCTGCAGTCACTCAGCACTTAAAACTTGCAGGAAGAGAGCCACAGCAGCAAAGTGGTTAAGAGCACAAACGCTAGAGGAACTGGTTCTAGCAGTTTACTAACTGGGAATGATGGACAAGTTGCTTATCCTCTTGTACCTCACATTCAAGTATAAATGGAATTAAGAAGTGACTAAATCTCGCCCTAGCTGGTTTTGCTCAATGGATAGAGCGTCGGCCTTCAGACTGAAGGGTCCCAGGTTCAAATCTGGTCAAGGGCACATGCCTGGGTTGCAGGCTCAATCCCCAGTGGGGGTAATGCAAGAGGCAGCCAATCAATGATTCTCTCATCATTGATGTTTCTATCTCTCTCTCCCTCTCCCTTCGTCTCTGAAATCAATAAAAATATTTTTAAAAAAAGAAGTGACTAAATCTCAAGGTTTCTGTAAGCATTAAGTAAGATGATGTACATAAGGCTGTTAGGAGTAGCAGACACATAATAATGTCTACCATTTATTTAAAAAAATGTTATTACCATTATAAGGCAGCTAATTACTACCACCACCCTCTCTAAAAAGAGCACAATGTACTTGGAGAAAAGCCAGTGGGTCACTCTTAGGAGACGTTCAAAAGTACAGAATAGTACCATTGCTTCAGGATGATGTCTGAATAGCTCAATTCCTTTGCCTACTATGTCAAGTTACCATTTCTCTTAAATTGACCCCAAAACTTATTGTAATATTCAATAAATAACCACTGAAATTGACTTCTTGAAATTTCTACAACAATAAAACACCTTAAATTAATTTTAGTTTGTCTTTCATTGAGGGAGTAGATAATTTAAGAAAGATCTGTAAAGAGTACTGGACATGGAGATGAATGGCATGAATTTAAACTGTACTTCTGATAGTTTAATAACTACCTTAGTAATGATAAATTACTTAGTCTTTCTATTTCAATGACCTATTTGTAGAGTGGCAGTAATGACTGTCACACAGAATTATCATGAGGATTCAATGAGTTTTTGTATGTTGAGGGCTTCGCTGGAATACAGTTATGAATGCAATCTTTGGTCATATGAATCCCAAAAGGTTTACCAAAAGATAATCAAGTTCTAGTTTTCTCTAAATTCCTAATTATTTAATTAAGAATAGCCTGAAAGTAAACTATCAATTTTCAAGGACACAAAATATTGTTACGTAAGTGTAAAATGATCACCTCATGGGACAGAACAACAAGGAACTAGAAGACAGAGTATTGTGATTTGAAATCAGGAAGAACTTCTTGGCAATAAGGCCAACACACCCTGAAATAAGTTATCAAAAGAAGTTGTATAAGGTTCCACAATAGAGTTTCACCTTACTGGGATAGTTATCACTTGAGTAGAAAAATAAACCGAGTGACTTTTCCAGTTTTAGGGTCTGTCATGATTCTGTACCACAAAGATCTTCTGACTATTAATTTCTTTGCTGAAGAGTAAGTTCTGTAAGTTTTGGATATGCTTTATTCTTTTGGGGAAAAGATCATTATATTATTTAGGTCACAAATCATATATTCCCAATCACAATAATAAGTGTGTGCATAATATAAGCTGTACCCTTCAGCAGAGTCATTAAATTTGGGACAATAGCAGAAAGAACACAGAACATCAGCATGAATAAAAAACAAGATAAATTATCAACTAAAAACAAATTAAAATCGACAATAATAGAACCTTATAGCTACTTTTTGGTTTATGGGCCACAAAACAAAAACCTCCCTTCTGCTCCTACAGTTTAGGAATTAGCATTGTAAGTGAAACACTTTCATTCAAATGTAGCAAAAGATGTCTAAGAAAAAAATCTTCGTGTTATTCGCCAGGACCCAACCCCAAAGTATTACCTGAGCACTATCTGTATCACGAATTCCTAATACATAAGGATTTCCTTCACATATCAACTTTGGTTTAGCTCCAGCACACAGACAGAGTTTCTTATATACGTGCTGACTGCCATCTTCTGTTAAAATGCACTGTAAAAACATAGAGCAATGAAGGGGCAAGAAGCATTTATATGTGGGTACAATTTCACTTTAAACATTCAAAAACACAAAAGCAAAAAGTATATTAAGCTTGCTTCTTGGTGGCAGTCAATATTTTGTCCCAGTAAATACAAAGCTAAGTAAGCATAAGAATACATTCTTCAATTCAGTGATTCTTAATCATTCTAGGGCCATGAATTATTTTGTGAGTCTGATGAAAACTAGCCTTTCTCCTAGCAAACTATATGCTCTTTGGGGATTATATTTTCACCTAAGTGACAAACATGTTAAACTTAAATCCAGAATGTACTGGCTTTAAATATATTTATATTAATTTTAATAACCTCAATAGTCTAAAACACATATTAGAGATCCACTGTTTCTGTTTCTTAATATTGAAGAAAATCTACAGATTAGCAGCAGCATTTAGAAAGCAGATATACATGAGAGATGCTGGACTTTGTTATGGTTTAGGGGTTAACTTTTGTGCCATGTGTTTGAATTATAAAACTTGGCAAATCATAACATAGCACTTGTTACCCATTGAGACATTTGTCACCCATGTTAACTCTTTAGCTGCATAACAAATATATAAAATCAATAACCCAAAGTGTAATCCATACAGACATTTCATGCAAGTTTTCCTTCATATAATCTGGTTAGAATTTTATATGACAAATTAGTTATAGGCATTGACCAAATTTAAAAAATAAATTTTCATTTCATTACTATGAAAACAAACACAAAAGCTCTTTATTAGCTACTGTTAAATTTTTGGAAAAAATTAGAATTTTTCTAATTCACTAAAGAATATAAAGGATAAGAGAATGCAGACATGCTAGTATACCTCATGTGGGACAGTTTTCAAATGGTAATGGATAGCGCTCTCATTCAAATGTCCTAATATAAAAATTTCCTCACAACTCATTAGTATACTTTTAAACCTACTTCAATTTGCAAATTAATTCACGTGGATGTCACAATGAGTAAGTACTACCACTATAAGTATTAGAAACTTACTCTGGTTTTTGGATTCAGATTTTTCATTCTTTTCTCATAAAACTCAGTACTTTTTCTTAATTTCTTTTTCCTGTCAAATGTGGTGTATGTGTTTTATCCCTAAGGGAGAATTCATAAATTAGAGCTGCTTTTGAGAAACAAATACAAACTCTACTTTACATCTTGCCTAAAGCTCATTTGAGGATATTGTTAATCACCTGATAACATCCTTTTCTGAGACTGCCTTATTCCTCACACTGCCTTGGTTTTGGCCTTGTATCATTTTGGACTATTGCTAACCCCTTCGAATTTGGTTGCTGGCTACTAGCCACTTACTCATTCTTGACACTGTTGTCAGATATATCTTCCTCTTCTTTTTAAAATCTTTATTGAGATTATTATATATCTTCTTAAAAGAACTTCTATTTCATCATCCCTGCCTCCACTTAAAATCTCTTTACTATTTTTCCATTGATTAGGAAATGAACTCAATTTCTTAGCTTGACATAAAAAACTCTTCACAATCTTATTTACTTATTTCTCAGGCCCTGTCTGCCAATCTCCTTTACTTAGCCCCACCCAAATCCCATTGACCACCTCACGGTTCCACATGCCCCTTTTCCTTTCTTTTGGTCTTTGAAGATGCAATCTCTTCCTGGAATGCACTTTTGCATCTATTAATTCACTAACTATTAATACACTCATATTTTAAAACACAGCTCAAATATTACTCAATCTGTGAAGTCTTCCTAAATATCTACTAGCAGAGCTTTAATAATATTTCAATGACTGTGCTTTTCACATGTCCATATAATTATATGTATGCATGTCTATATTCCCTATGACACTGAGAGCTTACAGGAATAGATTCCTTATATTATTGCTTATTCCTTACATTATGGTGCCTACCACTTAATGTAGTGCCCAGAAAACAGTGGACACTATATCAATGTTAATGCTAATTTGAAAGATAAAACTTAAAGGCAAAACTAAACTAATTACACAATCCCAATAAACTCACAAGAGTGTAAATTATTCTAGTAATGGAAATCAGTGTCACAAAATTTGCATGCTAGGGACTTTGGTGGTGGTATAGGTGGGTTCAAAGGAAGTCAGGCAAAAACCTCACCAAGATTTAACAGAGCAAAATGTCATTAAGGAAAAATTCTCTTACATGTTCTTCACTCTTCAGTTGCTTTACTCCACATTCTATAACTTTAATGTTGGGAAAGCGGTTTTCTAACATGGTACTTGGTTGTTCTTCAACATCAAACTCTTCCAATACTTTAGAAATCTGTATTAGATCAAAGAGGTAAGAATATATGTTAAAAACTTTTTCAAGAATTCTAATAAAAATAGTTCCATTTTTTTTCTATAATTATTTATGTTCATACAACAAGAAAGTTGGTGAACTACACAAAATACAGTGGAAAGAAGGCTAGATTCGCATTTTAAGACTAAAACTCAAAATACTAGTCCTACCACTCTTGGGCAAGCCTGTGAGGTCACTGCCTTAGTTTCCTAGACCACTCTTCTATCACACTATGACCCAAATGACCTTAGACTCCTATTATAATGTTATGACATGTGTAATATAAATCTGTGGAACTACAAAGTATTCTGAGATGCTTATCACACATTTGCAACATTAATTATCTACAAGTGTAAACTTGGCTCAGAAGCACTTCTGATTTGTAAATACACATGCACACACATATTTATAATAAAAATATACACACGTATATATTTGCATTCATATTTAGATTTCATAGCAACTTTCCCCAAAACCTTATTTTAAATTTTCTGAAAAGTAATTCAGAGTGGGAGGGAAATGATAGGAGGAAAAAAAGAGAAGACTAGAAATTCAATATCATTCTGGGTGCTTTTGGTATTCAATCTGAATAATTCTAAACTTTGAACTACAATTTTGAAATGAACATCCAAAGAACATTTGTCATTTTAAACAATTAAAATAGTACAATTATACTACCTGCTATACAAGTTACTGCAATTTTTAAAAATTAATAGTAAGAAAGTTATACAAAGATTCTTACCTGCTTGAAATTTGTAACTGCTTTAATAACAGGAGAAGCTGTTACTAGAAGAATCTCTTCTGACGGAAAGTGAATTGCCAACTTATAAAAAAAAGTAGGAAAAATATGATAAATAATTTTAGTTATTATTATAGATGGCATGGTGAGAAAGGGATAGTGCAATTTTAATAAAGTTATTAACCTAGGAAACTAATCATTGTTCCTCATCTAAAGTTTCCATTATCCTGAGTCTTGTTCATATTTATGGGGTAGTGATTAGTGTTCAATACTGTGGTACTGATTAAAATGAGTAATACATTTATACTAAATACTAACAAAGATCTGAATAAGGAAAGTGGCATAAAGAGGTATTCCTTATTTACTTAACCTATTTTATATGCCAATTTAAAGTTATCATGCCGAGGGTAAGGAGAAATTACCTTCCTAATTAACAGTTAAACCAACTTCTATTTATTGTAAACTTTGTCATTTGATCACGTTACTCCATTGCTCAAAATCACCTATTTGTAAGTTCCTGGTAAATTTTGAGCATGACTTATAAGATCCTTTATGATCTGGCCCCTGCCAACCTTCCCTGGCTTCATCTCTGGTCACCTCCCCCAAGCACCCCCGGCCTTAAGTTTTGCTGCTCCCAGAGGATGCTAGGCTTCACCTGAGGTTTACTGTCGCTTCCCTTTGGAACATCTGTCTTTTCTCGTTTAGGTGGTGAACTTTTTTACTCATTGTTCTAAAAAGTATATCTCCGTGGAGAAAGGATACCTCTTCCCTCATTTACTCCCTACCAACTCAACTGGCAGCCCTAAGACAGCACACACACCAAGGAAATGATTTATGTACATGCCTCTTCACCAGGCTGTTTATATTTGACTAATCAGCCCTTAGCACAGTGCCTGGATCACAGGTGTTGACTTGGTGAATAAATAGAAAATACATCTTAAGATTAAAAGATTAAAAGTTTAGCCCAGCTGTGATGGCTCAGTGGACTGAGAGTCATCCCATGGACCAAGAGGTCCCGGTTCCATTCCCAGTCAGGGGACATGCCGGGGTTGCGGCTCGATCCCCAGCAGGGGGCCTGCAGGAGGCAGCAATCAGTGATTCTCGCTCATCACTGATGTTTCTCTCCCTCTCTGAAATCAATCTATCTATCCATCTATTATCTATATATGATCAAAAGTCTTGAACTTCTTGTACCATTTCTTATTACTTCTGAGATTGTTTATATCAAGATAATTTCGTCCCTTCTGGAATATTAAAATACATATACGTGTAGATATATATATGGTCTCATTATTCACTATAAGCGGAAAAGCGTCCCCTAGCTGCATTCTGCATACACCTTGCGGGATGTTTTAGAAACGTCCTAGAGATGAAGTACCTTCCATCTTGGAGTTCACAGTACCGGAAACGTACGTAAGGGTGCGTGCACCCAGGCCTGCCGCCAGGGAGGGACCTCAGTCGTCTACCGACAAAGGCGG
>NW_005871126.1:3615001-3618586 GCF_000147115.1 Myotis lucifugus
CTCGGGGCCCCCCGGGGGGGCGGCGGAAATTTTTTTTTTTCCCAAAAAAAACCGTGCCCCCGGCCCCCCTCTTCCGGTTTTCTGCCCCGGTCCCCTGGGAACAACACCTCCGGGTGCCGAGCGGTTCACACTTCGTCCCTCCGCCTCTTGGCCGCGCGCTGCGCGCTCCAGGCACGGAGGCGTCTACTTGTTGCCGGGCTTGGTGTGACGGTTTTTACAGCTGAATGTAGTTTTCCAACGTACATGTGATAAAGAGAAGATAGAAAACAAAAAAATAAAGATGGGCGGCCAAAAGAAGCTTGGCGAAGTGCCTAAAGACAGACCAATGATCTCACGAGGCAGAGCGTTCTTAAAATAAAGGAATTGCTCTGATATTCTCGCAGGGTCCATAGCGGGTTCTTGGGAAACGCACTCATCCTTTCCCCCCAGCAAACTCTGAAAGTGCATTCCAACCTAACATAGCATCCTCTGCTGTCGGACCATCTAGCTAACCACGTCTCTTTGCCGTTAGCTGAATGGGGTGCGGGTGCCTGTGACCCGACGCCCGGGCTGCAGGTAAAGCTCTCCCTCCACATACCTCTCTCGAAGTCTTCCTCGCTTCCGCTACGGGCAGGGACCGAGGCCAGGACTGTGAGTGTGTTGGAGCTGGCAGGGATGGGGGATTGTTTCCTACAAGCATGCATACAACTTTCTCCCAAAGGACTCTTATTGCACTCTTGTGCAATTTATCAATGAATTCTTCCCTTTCCCTTGTATAGCCTCAAGGAATATGATAGGCTAATGTTGGAAAAACCAGTTTTATAATCTCTTAGCACTCGCCTATTTTCTGATCTTTCAGCATGGTCTAGTTACTCTAGTACGTTGTGTTAAAGGCATTGGGGTACTTGGTTCCTATTATATTGTTATTAGCTTTTTGGAACTGAACAAACTTAGAAAATCACTTTTAACTCCACGGTATACTATTTTTGTTCTATAAATATCAGATTCATGCCCTTTAGAAAACTGGAGGCATTTCTTAAACTATACCTCCACATCCCAAAATTCAATGTATCAAGTCCTGCCAACTCAGAAGTGTTCCTCAGTTTCCTTATTTTAGTTTTTATTGTGACTGCCCTACTTTAAGCCTTCTCCTCCCACTTGGACTATTAAAAGAGGCTCCTCATAGGCCAGTGATGGCGAACCTTTTGAGCTCGGCGTGTCAGCATTTTGAAAAACCCTAACTTAACTCTGGTGCCGTGTCACATATAGAAATTTTTTGATATTTGCAACCATAGTAAAACAAAGACTTATATTTTTGATATTTATTTTATATATTTAAATGCCATTTAACAAAGAAAAATCAACCAAAAAATGAGTTCGCGTGTCATCTCTGACACGCGTGTCATAGGTTCGCCATCACTGTATAGGCCCTCCTTCTTCTGTCCTCTGCTTCTGATGTACTCCTGTGCTACCCTAAGAGTTATCTGACTAAAAGGGAAATGTGGTTGCTTTTCCTCCTCACCACTTTTCCTTCTGGCATAATCCCAGTTTCCTGAATACATCCAGGCTTGTCTCTTCCATTCCAGGCTATCTTGTCCCACCAATAGAAATCTGTGAATCTATGAACAGCAAGCTCAAATGCTACCTTCCCCATCATTCTCAAGCAGAAATAATCATGTTTATAGTACTTTACTGCATTCAAGAATGTTTATTGTGTTAGAGTTGGGTGTGCCCCTATTGAGCTTCCTCTTTGAGGAAAGGGAGTGTATTTTATACACTTTGGAATTTCTTGCCTCTAATCCCAGCACTTAGCACAGTGACTTAGGTGGTATACACTTAATCAATGTTTCTTGAGGCTTTGGAATAAGCATAGTAAACTCAATCTTATAAAGTCTGGGCCCTCATTGTATGGTTACACCCACCAATTTGAGGTATAAATTGGCCTTATGAAATATTACTATTACTGTTCTTTCTTAAATAGTTTGCTATAATATTTTTAGATCAGGTTGTTCTGGGCAGATAGATGTTATGTTTATCCCACAGAATGAGGATACACCCAAAATTTGGTTTGGATGTAAAGATTTGATAAACACACACACACACACACACACACACACACACACACACACACCATGAGGTGATGAAAAGATTTATTACTTACATAATGAGGTTTTCTGGACTTTCTGGAGAGAGCAGGGCAATCTTTCAAGCTGATCCAAAAATGGTTTGTGAGAGCAAGGAAAGGAGACCAACTCTGCTTGTATTATGATTTAGGGCAGCGGTTCTCAACCTGTGGGTCGCGACCCCTTTGGCGGTCGAACGACCCTTTCACAGGGGTCGCCTAAGACCATCCTGCATATCAGATATTTACATTACGATTCATAACAGTAGCAACATTACAGTTATGAAGTAGCAACAAAAATAATTTTATGGTTGGGTCACAACATGAGGAACTGTATTTAAAGGGCCAGAAGGTTGAGAACCACAGATTTAGGGGATCAATCTGGGTGAGTGTTCTGGCACCTGTGGGCCCAGCCATATTGTGGTTTGAATTTCCTGCCAGTGCCAAAGGTGGGCACACCCAAACTTTCTCAGTGTGACCCTACATGGGGCAGAAGGAAAAAGAGTGAGGCTTGTAAGCTATCAGCAAACATAAAAAATGGAGTCAGGCCCTTTATTATAACAGGCAGCCTTCCCCTTGCAGTTGCCAATTCTATCTGATAGGTTTATAAAGTCCCCAACCTCTTCCAAAGCCATGCAATGGAGTTTCATAGTTCAATTTCCGTTTTAATCTATATCACCAGAAAACACTCTTATGAACTTATAAGCACACACAGGCAAATATAATGTATTTTTATTATCCAATTTTTTTCTATTATAGAAAATTGGGAATTCTCTTTTGCCTTTAAAATTTTTTGTCATCATTAAAATTTCTTAAAGATATCTTTGACAGTATAAAGTGTTTTTATAACACAATTTTTATATCCTTTTCTGTCTACTCTATAAAGAAAGACTATTTTGGACCTTATAATAGCTTCCACGCTATTTTTGAATAAAACATTTATACTTATATTCCATGGCATTTATTTGTTAACTGCTATATTTCCCACATATAAAATTGTTATGACAGCACTTGAATAATTATTATTTAATTATCTTGATACTTAATTATTTACCATTTTAGTGCATAAGGCAATATTTTAATATTCAGTACATGGAAAATTAGAGAAATTCAGATTGTTTTCATAAATAAAAAATATTTTCTACAGCTAGTTATTATACTGAGGGACTAGAAAGGAATGACACTTTGTATTTATACTTTTTGTTTATTGAAATCATTTGTATTTCCCATAAAATAAATGAAAACATAAAGAAATGCAAAGCATGTATCCTACTAAAAGAGAAAAATGTTAAATTATGGTCTCAAATGGGTGTTGCTAATTTATATAAATATTGAAATTAGAAATAGGTTGCACCTCTTAAAGAATTTTATGTTTAAAAATTTTTTTTAATTATGTTGTTTCAAATGATACTGCAAATACTGCATTATCCATCAACTTCATTTGGAGAGTTCACATGAACCCAAGATAGATTTACATGAAAGTT
>NW_005871126.1:3618763-3669209 GCF_000147115.1 Myotis lucifugus
CTGTCAGCTGATTTCTCAACAGAACTTGCCAGGCCAGAAGGGAATGGCAAGAAATATTCAAAGTGCTAAATCCCAAGAACCTACAACCCAAGATTACTTTATCCAGCAAAGCTATCATTCAGAATTGAAGGTCAGATAAAGAGCTTCACAGATAAGGAAAAAGCTAAAGGAGTTCATCACCACTAAACCAGTATTATACAAAATACTGAAAGGTATCCTTTAAGAAGAGGAAGAAGAAAAAGGTAAAGATACAAATTGTGAACAACAAACATGCATCTATCAACAAGTGAATCTAAGAATCAAGTGAATAAATAATCTGATGTACAGAATGAACTGGTGATTATAATGCATCAGGGACATAGAAAGGGAATGGACTGACTATTCTTGAGGGGGAAAGGGGAATGGGAGATTCGGGAAGAGACTGGACAAAAATCGTGCACCTATGGATGAGGACAGTGGGTGGGGAGTGAGGGCGGAGGGTGGGGCGGGAACTGGAAGGAGGGGAGTTATGGGGGGGGGGGGAAGAGGAACAAATGTAATCTGAACAATAAAAATTTAATAAAAAAAAAAAAAGAAAGTTTAACTAAATTTCTCCTTTTTAGTCTTGAAAATATGTGTAGGTTTCCATAAGACTTTAGAATTTTAGCTGTCAAAATGATTTTTAATAAATTTATTTATGGTAACAACAATAATACATATTGAGTATGCTTGCCCAAATACATCAAGCTAAAAGTGAAAAGAAAGTCTCATTTTAGCATTAGTCTTGGGAGATACAAGTTTAACCAACTTCTGGTTTGCTTCAGGTCATATATTGAATGTATCACATTTTGAAGAATAGCTGTTTAAAAAAAAACATTTTGTAGAACACCAAAAAATGTTGTTAGTAATTATGTCTGTGAAGTTGCATTCCAGAGAGAAACTTTTTCCTTAGGAAGATGAAACATTTGTCTACAGAGACACATCAGCTGGCTGTGCTATGATTCATTTTTGACACCTTTGAAGAAATCTAGTTTTATCGGTTATCGAACATTTACCGCATCTGGTGTTTGTAGAGAAATTGGTCCTATCTTTTGTCCCAGTCATCTGCCCTGGGATTCTACACTATCTTTTCTGTGTTTAGCATGCTTTCATTGAAAAGGAATGTTAATGTCAATTATCAGATTGCCAAGACTTATGGAATCATAATGTAATTAATTGCCTTTCTCACTTTAGAAGGCAATTTAGAAATGTGTCCAAACATTTTACAAACCTAATAATATTGAAAAACATGGACAATTCTTTTTAAAAATATTCCTACTTTTCTTTTTATATCTCCAAGTCGTTTTTCTCTCTTTCCTATGATAACTCATTTTCTTTCCCCTCCCGCTTAATGAGCTTGTTTCTGAAAGCTCTATTCTCTCTCTCTTTTTTAAAAAAATATTTTTATTTCAGAGAGGAAGGGAGAGGGAGAGAGTGATAGAAATATCAATGATGAGAGAGAATTATTGATTGGCTGCCTCCTGCATGCCCCCCACTGGGGATTGAGCCTAAAACCTGGGATTGTGCCCTGACCAGGAATCAAATTGTGACCTCCTGGTTCATAGGTCAATGCTTAACCACTGAGCCACGCCAGCTGGGCTGAAAGCTCTATTTTCAACTGGTGATTTTCAACTGGTGTATGTACCATGGCACACTGGTGTGGTGCAAGAATTTTTAAAACATGCATTACCTGGCTATTTAGTCAGTGGCACTGACCTCTTTTCCCTTATTGTCAAGTAAAAAAAAAAAATAAAAAAGACAACAGCCAATGCAACAATAGCCATCCACTGTGAATGAATCAAAATTATACCTATGTTTTTTGTCATATCAGCCAAACATATATTTGGTGTGCGGCCGAAGTTTAGCAATTGGTTTTTGTGTTCTAAGAGAGGAAAAAGGTTGGAAATTGCTGTGCTATGAAGTTCTTTCCCCTTTCTATACTGCCTTTATCAGCACATCAGCACCTAGTTGCCCATCAAATATGCATTCTTTCCTTCTTCCTTACTAACAGAATCTCAATTTTGTTTGAATTGATGATGTGCTACCTAAAATACCTGTTTTTTTCCCCCAGACACTTTGGTAGCTGAAATGGCCACGTGACACAGTTCTGGCTAATGACTGAGTGGAAGTCAGCCAGGGCTTTGTGGAAAGCCTTTGTTCTGATTCAGGTACTGCCAGCTCCCCCTCTTCTCTTCTCCCTTCCTGTCTGGAAGGTGGATGTGAGATTAGGCGCAGAGCAGCCATCTTGACACCATAAGATCACAGGTATGAAGATAAAGATATATTTGCTAATGATGTGGAGGGGAGAAGATGAAAGGGTCCTTTTCTAAAGGCTTAAAGGAGCCACTTTTTAAACTCTGCGTTTCCTACCTCCAGACATCTTGTTGCCTGAGACAAATTAATCTCTATATGTTTAAGCCACTATTTCTTTTCTGTGCCTATCGTTTAATAGAATGCTAACCTAGCCCTCTTTTATTTAATTACATAAGGACAGAAATATTTCATTTACCCCATTTTATCATATCTTTAAGCCATATTGATTCCTAGTGCTCATAATTATTTCCCTTCACTGTGCTATTTGAAAGTGTATAAAACTAAAGGCAACATTCTGTATCATTTGCAAAGTCAAGGGAATTGCTTTTAGTTCAAAGGAGTTCAGTGAGTCACTGTGGCATTTCTCGCTGTGATTTATCTGCAACATTTTGCTGTAGGCATGATGTGACTTATAATTTGGGACCTTGCTAACAGTTTGATTTCCTCATGCCATTCCCGATCACACTGGTGTCAAGTCAATTCATCGCTTCTGCAAATCCAGCCCAAATTCATCTTTTTGTAAATTTACTTTGTGAGAGGGCATGACTTCTTTTATCAAACATAGATTTCTATTTGCCACTCTTTCTATACTGAGGTTGCTTAGCAGTGAGTAGGAAGTAGGCCCCTGTTCAGACTAACATAATAACCTGTGTGTATCTGTGTGTATGTCTACATTGAGATCTATATTTGCGTGTCTATATTTATATTTAGATCTGATTGAGATACCAAATCATTGTATAAATATAACTGTTACCAAGGCGATGGCTTTGTTTTCCTTCCCATCATCATGGATTCTATTTAATAATTTAATGTGGTAAATTTCTAATTCTGAATAGATTCCTTTAGTTTCATAAAAGTTTGTATTAATCAATATTAGCCAACTATGCTCAGTAAGCATATTTTCCTTTTGTACTGAACAATATAATAAAATGAATTAAGAAAGGTTATACAAATACAAATCAGTATGACCATTCTAATGTCATTTGAAAGTCTTTAAATTGTTAATTTTCACTCATTTATTCATTTAACAAACATTTACTGAGCACCTTCTATGTGCCAGACATTGTTTTAGGCACTTGATATATATATCAGTGAATAAAACAAACAAAAATTTCTACCTACCAGGGAGAAACAGACAATAAAATAAACAAATAAATAAATGAATATGGTTGTGTGTTACACAGGGCTAAATGTATGGAAAACAGAACAAGAAAAGTGGGGTCAATAATATGTGTGGAAGTGTGCTGTTTACAATTTAAATTAAGGTAAGACATGAAGAGGTGAGTTAGCCATGTAAATGTCTGGAAGAAGAGCATTATAGGCAATGAGGGAGGGACAAGGTGGTGGGTGATAAGAGGAAAGGTTCTAAAATGGGAATGTGCCTGGCATGGACAAGGCTTTGCAAAGAGGCCAATCTGGCTGACGCAGAGTACCTGAGGGGGAAAGAAGTAGGATTTGAGGGGGGAAAGTATCAGAGAAGGAGTGAACAGACTTTATAGACATGTAAAAACATTGGCATTTATTTAGTCTGAAGCGAGGAGTAGAGCTTTGAAGATAAAAGTGATATGCTCTGAAGACAAGGTCAAAAGCAGAGAGACAACGTGCAGCAGGTGAAGGGAGATGGTGGCTTGCATCAGGGAGAAGTATTTGGATTCTGGCTCAATTTTGAGGAAGAATCAACAGGATTTGGGGCAGATGACCACATAATTTTTATCATCCATAGTAGACATTTTGAAAGCTAAAAAGGGATGCTGTTAAATATTACACCAAGACAAGAGACATAAACCAGAACTGTCCTGGAGAAAACTGAGTATAAGATTATAGTCATTAGTGATCTTGTAAGGAATATTTTTTACCTTTGCAGAATAATTTATTCTCTCTTTTTCTCTTAAATCCAATCAAGTCAGGCTTTGCCCCGGTAATCCACAGAACTTTATCCATTTTTCAATTGTTTATCCTAGGTCACAATAATGTCATCTGAACAAAATCAGCATTAAGTGCTGGAAGATAAATACTGGATGAGAAAAAGAAGCAATTATTGCTCCAAAGTTTTCAGGTTAGTAGCCAGAAGGATGATAGGATGGTAAGCCATCCACTGAGATGAGGAACCCTGCAAGTGGAATAGGGCACTTTTTCTTTTTCGTGGGGAGAGGGGGGAAAAGAAGAAGAGTGTTGTTTTGCATATGTTGAGTTTGATATGTTCAATAGCGAGAGACCCAGCAGTGATACTGAATTGTCACATATCTGAAGTTTGGTAGTAATGTCTGGGCTGGATATCTCTCTTTGGGAATGGTCAGCCTGTAGGGCATATTTAAAAGGCCATTAAACTAGATGAGATCACAGAGGAAGGTACGTATAGATGGAGAAGAGAAGACCAAAGACTGAATGAACCATGGGATATTCCATTGTTAGAAGATTATGCAGAAGATGAGGGTCCAGTAGAGGAAACGGAAATAAGTCACCAGTAAGATAAAAGGAAGACCAAGAGAATGTGGTGTCCTGGAAGCCCACTGAAGAGAGAGTTTCCGGGAGAAAAGAGTAATAGACTTTGTCAAATGCCACTGATAAGTCAAATAAGAGAAGACCGAGAACTATTCATTAGATTCACTGATGAATAGGTCTCCATGGGTTGACTATATAAGTTAGCATCCAACCATGACTTTTCTAAAACCCAAACTAGGTATGGCTAACATTTATGATGCTAAATCAAAGGGCACAAGTCAGAACTAACCTGGCAAAACTGGACAGTAGGTCACCGTAGTCATTAGTAATCCCTTTGCAGAAATATTTCTTTTCCCAATTTCTCTTAAATCCATCCCAGTCAGGTTTTTATCCCCACATTCCACAGAAATAGATCAGTTTTACAATTACTTATTCTAGATTTTAAAAAAAATGCCTGCTCAAAAGCAGCACTGAATGATTGAATGCTAATATTACATCACATTTTCTGCTAGATTTTGGTCTACAAATTTATATATACTGAGTATCTACTATGTGCTACTTACTGCCCTCATGAAGCTTATATTCTAGATTAGTCAGTTTAAATACTTAATATTTTAAGTCACTAAGTTCAAACACAGTATTCTAGCTCAATAATTTCAAATATATTAGTAATGTATTGTTTTGTGTGTTTTTTCCTTGGAAATGCTCCTCCTAAAATGTCATCATTCTGATCCAGTAAAATTGATGCTCTCCATTTTTGCTGCACAGGAATTTCTCTTCATCGTCATCACAGAAATTTCATTCACTTAAGTTGGATCACTTGTTTCCTAAATCCAATGACTTATTCTTTTCCTTGTTTTACATCCTCACTTGTGATGAGTATGTCTAGTGCAAAATGGAAATTTGGGGCTCTTTGCTCAAATTTCAGGAGGAACAGCCATTAAACCAAGCATGGGGCCCCATGGAGCATGAGGCCCAGTGTGACTGCACGGATCTCACACTTATGAGGCTGGCTCTATTCTGAGGTTTTGGAAATTTTAATCTAAAAAATATCTACTCCTAATGCTATTTCTGCTTGGGGAATAAGTAATAGAAACCTGACCTGAAGAGGTATTTTGGAGGAAAAGATGATTTATTATGTTTTGTGTGTATATGGGTATGTGTCTTGGATTCTGTATCCAGAGATACATGATTTCCCACCTCTGGTTTAACTGTGGCTGATAGAAAATGAGGCCTGCCCTTCCCACTGAGCACTGCCTGACAGATGAGCCAATATCTCTGGGATAAAGTGAACTCTGAGGCTCAAATTACAAGACATCTGAGAGCACAGTCATTTGAAAAGAAAACAACAGATTAGGTCATAGATACAAAGAAGGAGAATATTAGAACAGAGACAAAAAATTTTAAAAAATTAGAATAAATAAGATAATGATTATTAACAAGGTGAAGTAAGAACAATAAGCCACAAAAGGAACAAAAAAGGAATGTTAAATCTGAAAAATACCTGGCATAATGAATACAATAGAATGGATAAAAGACCAGGTTGAGGAAATCCTTTAGAAGGAAGTAAAAGACAAAAATAAAAGGAAAATATAAAACAAAAGCCAATAGACAGGTTTAAGAAAAATCACCGTTTTTCCCTCCCATGTCTTTTGTGTGTCTCCTTTTCTTTCACAGTTCGACCACGTTTACAATACCTCTGACACCAGATGTGGATTTCTTCGTTTTTTTCTCACACCAAGCAATTCTCTGTGACTCCAGCTGGGTATCCCACAATTCAACTCAGGTCTGACACTGCCTACCCAGAGGCAGCATCGAGATGTCACAGGTTAAGGCCTCAGTCCCACAAAACTGCTCCCCGTTCAGACGCCAAGATCAGAGGTTCCAATACCCCCTCCTTGGGTTCAATTAATTTACTGCAGTGGCTCAGTGAATTCAGGCAAACACTTACATACATTTACTAGTTTGTTAATGGATCCAGATGCACAGATACCGAGTGTGAGGTCAGGGCGGGTCCTGAGCTGAAGAGCTCCTACACCCCATCCTCCAGAATGGATGGAGGAAGAAAAATGGTGTTAATAACTGATCGTGCTGATGTGTGGAAGCGTCCATAAAAGCCCTAGATCATGGGGTTCAGGGAGCTTCCAGATTGGCGCACACATCCACACTGGGAGGGAGACACACCCCAACGCCATAGGAACAGGGGCTGAAAATTCCAAGCTTCCAACCATGGCTTTGTCTTCCAGCCCCCAGCAGGAGCCAGCCAGGAACCCACCCAGAGTCCCCTCAATAGAACTAGAGATGCTCCTAGTGCTCTATCCGTTAAGAAATTATAAGGGTTTTAGGAGCTCTGTGCTCACAAACCCACATGCTCATCAAAGGGAAAGTAGATGACAAGTGCGGTGCATTCATCCAATGGAGTTCTATGCAGCAGCAAAAACAAATGAACCACAATTATATAGTATGCAACCAAATGAATGGATTCTAGCAAAAAGTGAAAAAATCGAGTCCTATCAAGTTACATACAGTCTGAAACTCTCTGTATAAAGTTAAAACAAACACATAAATGCATCCATTCTCTTCTCTTCTCTTCTCTTCTCTTCTCTTCTCTTCTCTTCTCTTCTCTTCTCTTCTCTTCTCTTCTCTTCTCTTCTCTTCTCTTCTCCTCTCCTCTCCTCTCCTCTTCTTCTCTTCTCCTCTCCTCTCCTTCCCTTCCTTCTCTCTCTCTCTCTCTCTCTCTCTCTCTCTCTCTCTCTCTCTCTCTCCCCTGCCCCCCCGCCCCATTGCAAAACTATATAAAAGTGAAAGCCAGGGATTTATGAACAAAAGATTCACAATGAACACAACATTCCAGTGGATGGTTACTTTGGACTATGTGGACTAGATGACTTTGGACCTAGGAGGTAGCTTCTGGGGGAAACCACATGGTAGACAAGTAGTTTATTGACAAGTTTCTAGGTTTCATAAATAAAACATAGCAGGCGTGGACAGTGATGAGCACATGCTGTGAATCAAGGACTATGATTAATCAAATCCTGTGTTTCTGAGTTCCATAAAGGATTTTTTTTCCAAACAAGGGACTTACTAAAAGGCTTACTGTGCACATTTAGAAACAGGGCACAGAAAAATTTGCAAGGGACCTTGTTTGACTAATTAGCACTCACTGGTGCAATGGGGCGAGGAGAACACGTTTCATGTTTGATGTTCAGGGGGACGTGAAAGAGCAGGACACAGCCTCTGAAGAAAGCCTCTGTACATACAACTCAGAAATAGAACCACGATCTCAAAGGCCATGTTCAAAGGTGAGTATGGCAGTGGGTCACCAGCCACACATGCATTCATTCCAATATTTTACATCGGTGTCTGTTTAGCTATACGTCCCCATTTTTACTGGAACTTCTGCTGACACTACCACAAACTGGCACTACGGCTCCCGGAAGCCTTGTTCTCCATCACACGTCAGCAACAGTGTTTTCTGTAAAGGGCTATCAGTGGTCGGCAAACTGCGGCTCACGAGCCACATGCGGTTCTTTGGCCCCTTGAGTGTGGCTCTTTTAAGCTCTGCGAGGTATAAGATGCTACCACAACTATTCAAACCTGCCATTGTAGTTATGAAAGCAGCCACAGGTAAGTTTTAAATAATCGACTATGGCTGTGTTCCGATAAAACTTGAAAGAGGCCACAGACTTGGCCCCAAAACATAGTTTGTGGAACCCAGTTCTATACTATCCATCCAATGATTAGTCTTTTATGGTGGTAGGATATCAATACAGCGTGCTTGCCAACAAGGTGAGATGGTATTTAGGCCAGCCTAGGGTTAAAGTAGTTTGTTTTTTCCCCCCCCACATCTTCTAATGTGAAAAGAAACAGAACTCTTGACAATGGAAATAGTATCAAATGACACTCCACAGTTGCCAGTTTGAGATGAGAATTTTTGGGAAAGCAAACAGTAAAAAGAGTTAGAAGCTCTTCTGTTTTCTTTGGGGAGCCGGAATTATCAATGCTTTCAGAACCTTAGATGCCTTTCTGGGGGGATCTGAACACTGTCTATACCTTCACTATTTATAAGTTTGAAGCTGCTTGAAAACAGAAGTAAGTTTTATTCTACCAGTCATTCGGAAAATGTTTTAGGATAGCTTTGGGGGTCTTTGGACGCATTTTTTCCTTTCTTTCTTTCTTCCTTCCTTCCTTCCTTCCTTCCTTCCTTCCTTCCTTCCTTCCTTCCTCCCTCCCTCCCTCCCTCCCTCCCTCCCTCCCTCCCTCCCTCCCTCTCTCCCTCCTTTCTTTCTTTCTTTCTTTCTTTCTTTCTTTCTTTCTTTCTTTCTTTCTTTCTTTCTTTCTTTCTTTCTTCCTTCCCTCCCTCCCTCCCTCCCTCCCTTCCTGCCTTCCTTCCTTCCTTCCTTCCTTCCTTCCTTCCTTCCTTCCTTCCTTCCTTCTTTCCTTCTTTCTAGAGTGGATAACAAGCTCAATCTTTGCAGTTTAGCACTGTCTTTTCTGTACAAAACAAACAGACAAACAAACCTCCCACGAAAAAGCTAACCAAAATCAGCTTTCCTGATTCAGATGCTGGCCTAGAGCTTTTATTTAGCGACTTGTAGAAGCATATCTTCAGCATGATGTGGACCACCCTGGATTTCCATCCGCAAAGAAGGGTCTGGGATGCTTTTTTAGTGAACAATGTAGGGTGTCAGGTGGACTCACCAGGCGTGTGTGGAGGAGCACATGCAGAGGGCTTCGGGTGCAACATTACATGTGGTATTACATGTGGTAAGACCTACTGAAAGTTAAGGAGTCACATTACACATTGGGAACAGAGCCAGGGAACAGTGACAGTTTAAAGGACTCTGCGTCTCAATGCTGTTGAGGGAGGGATGATGACCTTGGGTAGATATTTATTCAAAGTAGAGGCATTGTTTCTGCATTTTAACAGGTGGCTGATAGAGACAAGCAAAAAGAGTGTGTTGATTATGACCTAGAGGCAATTATCGATGTTTCAAAAGTACTTTCCCTATAGCTTTTAAGTCCTTTAGCTGTACAGTAACAGCTAGTTTTCTGTATGTTGGCCAGGCCCAGCGAAGTCAGGAAAATTATTTTGTGTACAATCTTTCCAGAATAGAAGAGGTACTAGAGAAAATAATCGGGGGCCAGACACATTGAGGGCCCTTGTCCGGGGAGTTGCCACAGAGTTTTCTAAATATTTCCCTTGCGCAAAAGCTCCTAGAAAACTTCCATCGGTACATTCTGCAGTCTGTTGCCCAAACACATTCTGTACAATGTGTACAGATCTCTCCACGGCTGGTGCCAACGCCCTTCCCGTGTCACTGGAGATCTCGCGCCTGGACCTTTGCAGTAGGTCTGGCTCCACTCTTGCCTTTTGTGTCCCCCCCTTTTCTCTACACAGTGGCCAAACCGATTTTTTTTTTGAAACACAACCTTAATCAAGTCACTTCCCTGCTCACATCTTTTCATCGCTTTCCATTTCTGATAGAACACAAACCCAACTCCTTGCTGCTCAGCACAGCACTGGGTGTGATCTGGCCTCTGCTCAGCCTCCCTGCTTCATTGTATCCACTTCTGTCCTCACCCCGAGTTCCCCCTGCTTGTTTGCTTCCACCCTAGGGAGGGTGGCTTCCTCATGGGGCTTCTGATGAGGTGACAGGAGGGATCACCACCTCATGATCTCCCACCGCCCCACGCCCCCTGCCCACTTTGAATAATTCCCAGGGCAGCAGGATGGTGGACATTTTGGGGTCCATCCTTCTCCAAAATTAAACAGTTGAAAACAATGGGAGAAGTCTCACCCGTAGAGGCCAAGGAAGAGTACAAATAATATCTGAGAATTACTAAGTATTCTCTTGGGTTGATAGAATACACTGTAGAAAAAAATGTTCTGATTTATTCACACACACACACACACACACACACACACACACACAGCTTTCTAAATATATTTATTAAATAGGCCTAGTAAAAGGAAAATATTCCCTCTTGATCTTCTTATGCTGACTTGTTTATTTTTTTCCCTTTCTTCAGTCAGAACAAACAAAATCTATGAGGTAGAGATCTATTTTACTTATTAATATGTCCCTTGCGCTTAGAATAGTATTTGGCATGAAATAGACACTCAGCAAATAGTTGCTGAATAAAAGGACAATAACTTCAGCTATTGCTTGAGGTAAGTGCTGTATTTATCCTATAGCATAGCTTGAAAAATGGAGGCTAATGAACTTGTCCAGAATCACAGTTAGTCAGAGCTGGATCTTGGTTCTCTTATTAATATATTTTTATTGACCTCAGAGAGGAAGGGAGAGAGAGAGAGATAGAAACATCAATGATGAGAGGAAACCATTGATTGGCTGCCTCCTGCACAGCCCCACACTGGGAATCGAGCCTGCAACCCGGGCATGTGCCCTGACCGAGAACCGTGACCTCCTGGTTCCGAGGTTAATGCTCAACCATTGAGCCATGCCTGCCGGGTTGGATCTGGGCTCTTAAAAGCTGGAGCTTTGAAGCATCCCATACCATTTGTCTCAGGTTTCCCCTTTAAAATGTCAAGCCAGGCGATCCTTGCCAGTCCGTCCCAAATCCCACCTAAATCCGACCACCTCAGCACCTGACAGGGCCTCTAATTTCTGATTCATCCAAACCAGCTAGCAAGTTATTGGTAGAATAAGTGGTGATCCTTGGTTTTCTCACGTCAGCCTGCTATACAAAAATGTTGGTGCTTTCCTCCGAATGTTGATGCTACCCTATAGAAGGAATGTTCCTGTCTACAGTGACCTTATGCTCCCAAGTCTACGTCTGTTGGGTGTCATCTTTTCTGAGGTTATCCAGCTACACAGAAACTTTAGGCTCAATTTTTAAGCATCTTAGTTTACTAAGTTAATAAATCAACAAGTCTGTGGTTTTTCTTCTTAATCACAAAAGAAAAAAACGGAGGCTTGGCAAGTCAACTCATTAACTGAGTGTTTCTGTAGACTTTTGACATGATGTGATAGTATAAGCCATGGCAACAGAAGGGTTAACTGTTAAAAAAAAAAAAAGAAACAAAAAAACTAAACCAGCAAGGAGGAGCTTCTGGCTCCAAGTGACTAATCTTTTCTATAACCTGATTTATGCAACCCTCAGAGCCAAAGAAACTTTACCAAAGGATTAAAACTTATATAAACAAAGGTCCTTTATTTGCAGCTCTGATTCGGAGCAAGACACTCCGGCTTACAAGTGTGCAGAGCTTTATTCATATTGTTTACTCAATATGGAAGTTTTTAAAAATCTGATGATCTTACAAGTATTGAAGCAGCAGTGAATGAAGATGATGGTGAACACTAAGGTAAAAGAAATTAATTTATTTGGGTTGTTGTGGGTTGCAATTCAGTCACTTTTGTGTGAGAAAAAAATGTAAAGTAGATGTAAAACTTATTTACCATAAGACCCTTTGGTTTTTCTAATTGCCTTGTCTATAATTTTCTGAGAGTGACAACAATTTTATTTAATGCAGGATCTTGTAAGAGTAATAATATTGGTTTTTCACAAACAAACGTATGGCTATACCTTCCATATATTACATTTGTATAGGGTCTAGTTATGGGCTCAGTTTTGTAGCAGTGACTTATCTATCTCTTTTCTTTCTTTTTTTTTTTTTGGCTCACGACTTACTGTTTTAAGCAGATTACTGTTACAGAAGGTTTAGTATCTCTCGTAGCGGTATGGCGGATACCTGCAAACTTTTCAATTTCAGAGCAGGGTGAAGTGTTCTCTCTCCCGACCTTAAGCCCGACCTTTAAATCTATTCAGAGTGCACTATATTTGTCCTCTGAAGTTCGGCGGACACAGGGGACCGGTATCTGACTCCCGCTTAGGAAGTCTAAAAGGTAAAAGGCTGTGGGTGGATCCATCTGCTGGGAGGCAGAAGGAAGAAAGGGCTCTATTTTACTTTATTTATTTATTTTTAAAATTCATCTTTAGAGAGAGGAAGGGAGAGAGAGAAAAACATCGATGTGAGAGTGTAATATCACGTGGCTTCCTCCTGCATGCCCCCTACCAGGGATGGAGCCTCCAACCCGGGCTGAGAATCAAACTGGCAACCTTTCGGTGCATGGGACAATGCCCAATTAACTGAGCTACACTGGCCAGGGTAGAGGGCTCTATTTTAAAAGTAGTGGCACCCCAGTCAATGGCGGGCCAGCCAGAGCTAGTTTGGGGTTGTCTTAGCTATGGACTGATTGGATTACACAGAGCAATTTTGAGACCTCAGTTGAAAGAGGCTAAAGATGTGTGCTGCATGTCAAAATTTGAAGAAGTTGTGTGTGACTAGTCAGATGAGGTGCAAGGTGCATTTACCCTGCCGAGGACTCTGCAGGTGACATCATGACTGAAGGATGGGATCTCCAAAGACTCACCAAAGTGGCCATGAGAGTCAGTTTTAAAAATATATTTTTATTGACTTCAGAGAGGGAGGGAGGGAGAGAGAGAGAGAGAGAGAGAGAGAAACATCAATGATGAGAGAGAACAATCGGTTGGCTGCCTTTTGCACACCCCCACACTGGGGATTGAGCCTGCAACTCGGGCATGTGCCCTGATTGGGAATCGAACCATAACCATGGGTTGACACTCAACCACTGAGCCACGCTGGCTGGGCTGAGAGTCAGTTTTAAATACTTGTCTTTGACAAAGGAGGCAAGGAAGAAATTTCTTGCCTCGATAACTCCTCCCTTACAAGTTTCAACTCCGGAAGAGACAGAAGCAGCCTGTTCAGTTGTGAGGAAAGAGATGGGTGTGTGGGGTGGGGAGAGGTTGGGAGAGACTAGGAAAGAAAGAAAGAAAGCAGAGATAAAATCTGGACTGTCCCAATGGTAGGCGTTGGATATGTTGTAGTGGGAAGAAAGAAATTTTAATTTAAATGAAGTTCAAAGCGAATTGAGATATATTAATCTTGAAATGAACTTTTTTGTGGGACTAAAGATGGCCAGAGGGCTTTTTTTTTTTTTTTTTAACCTTTTGAAAGTCAACAGAAAGAGGTAAGATGTGTTTGAGATTCCATTTCCTGACAGGAAAGGAACTGGCCCCATAAAATGAATTTGATAGAAGAATAAGGCTATTTTCTGATATCACCACAAACCTCTTATTTAAGGCACTTGAACCTGCAATCCATTTCTAATGCAAATATTGCTTACAAACACAAGGTTGCATTATTTCAACTTTAATGTCTTTATTCATTAACACATCCCTTTCAGTGAACATTGACCTTCTCCTTAGAAAGACACCAAGATTATACTTTTGCCTTCTGCAGCCCTCCCTTCATTTCAGTATACTGTTACTGGTTTTTCTGCTTGAATGTTTTCTACACATACATATTTCTCTTAAGTATTTTCTAACAAAAATATTTTGCCATTTAACCTGGAGACATCTTTTGTTTGAATCGTGGGAATAGATTTAGCTTTTCAGGCATGGCATCTGTTGGACAAACTCAAAAAGTGTTCTGAAGGCTTTGGCTAGAGAGAAATGATAAATATTTAATCAAGGATCTTTATAGTTATTATTTAATGTATTTTATTGATTTTAGAGAGAGAGAAGAAGGGAAAGAAATAGAGAGAGGGGGGGAACATCAATAAGAGAGAAACATTGATCAGCTGCCTCCTGCACACCCCCTATTGGGGATCGAGCCCACAACGCAGGCATGTGCCCTGACTGGAAATTGAACCCGAGACCCCTTGGTGCATGGGACATCAAGGGTATTATGGTTTGCAAAATGGAAATGCAGCGAGGCAAAAACGTAGGAGTGTTCCAAAGAAGGAAAATTAAGAGTTCTTATACTAAGAAGTACAAGATTGAGAATTATCAATCCTGCATTCTTAGGTTTAGGATTAGTCAAGGACCGTTAGCAGTCTGATGTTAGGCGGTCTGGACAATGAATTCCAGTTGGTCTGGAAGATGAATGGCAGGAGGTCTGATCACATCCGGTGTTTTGGACAATGGATGTTAGTTGAATATCATGAGATCTGGATATGTGAGTCCTTCAAGGGATAATCAGAGGGTTATCTGGAAGTCTGGTGTAAGTCCAGGTACTGACACACATGAGTTGATATATATCTAAACATGACACAAGACTAGAAGGGTCAGAAGTTTATGTTCCCTGGCAAGTTAGGACAAGAATAGAATTGTTTCCTCATGTCTCAACATTCATAATGTTAATAAACTCATCAACTTGTTTAAAGTGACTGAACTTTTTGTATCCCCTTATCTTCACTCTTTTCTCACACCAATTCCATAGAAAGGGAATTGGTAAGGACAGTCAAAGCATGTGAATCAAATTTGGGCTACTCTATAAAGGGAGGAAAATAATTTCAGAAGTCTATATAGCATTTTAAATCTTCAAAATAGCCATTTATTTTGTATACGAGAGGAATTAAATAAAATTACATGTCCCATATTTGAAATGAGGACAGAAAGTAGAAAATGTCTTAGGTGTTAACTTGGTACAGGTACTTAGAGCCAGAACAAAGACAAGATGAAGCCTAAGTTTGATAACTTTTCAGTTATTTTGTCTAGCAACAGGGCAACGGGAGCTACCAATTATTGAAATTTGCAATATATTAGGCTCTCTGACAAGCACTTTACATTATTTATTTCATTTTTTATTGTATGTCTAATCTTTTTAGGATCCAGAAAGAGAAGATTTAGATAGCTCCTATTCGAATCAGTTCTAGGAAGTCTAACGATATCTACCCTTGGCAGTCTCAGAAGCATCAGAGATACTTGGGCGTTTGGGATAAAAGTGAGAATTCAGCCTGTGGCTCAGTGGTTGAGCATCGACCCAGGAACCAAGAAGTCACTGGTTCTCCCTCCACTGCCTACCAAATTCATTATGGGGCCAGTTTCTTTCCTGACACTCAATGGAATCTCAAACAGGTCTCACTTCTTTCTGGGGTGATTTGTGTTTTTGTTTGTTTTGTTTTGTTTTGCTTTGTGTAATTTGTATTATGAAGTCTACTCTGTAATTTTCTTCCATTATAGTTTCTACCTGTGTGCAAGAAAGTGGTTGCAAATATATGTAGGCTCCAAAGCCCGACCAGAGAAAGTGTAAGGCAACCAGGACTCCTTTAATCCCTTCCCCTCTGCTCCTTCTCCTTTTTCTTTTCCTTATAGCTCACCCTTTCCCAGCCTTCACCATGTTTTCTCATTTCCAGGTACCTATCCTGTTCGTGGTTGGCAAACTGCGGCTCGAGAGCCACATGCGGCTCTTTGGCCCCTTGAGTGTGGCTCTTCCTAAGCCTTAGGAGTACCCTAATTAAGTTAATAACAATGTACCTACCTATATAGTCTAAGTGTAAAAAATTAGGCTCTCAAAAGAAATTTCAATCGTTGTACTGTTGATATTTGGCTCTGTTGACTAATGAGTTTGCCGACCACTGCCTTAGGGCTTTGTTCGTAGCTAGCTCTTAACTAGGGTATTAGTTGATAATAAGGATTTCCCCCTCAAGAGAGATTTTTGTCTTTTAATGAGGAACTCTTGACCTAAATGGCCCTTAAAATGCAAAAGAATGAATTTCAAATTATGGAAAGTGATGGGGGTTAATTCTGGGCAGTTCAGCTCAAGTTATGTTGCCTATTGCTTGTTCAGATCATTTATGTTTCTGAAAATAGAGGAATGTATTCAATAAAAGGAAGTGAATTATCAGACCACACCAGAATACAGTTTTATCACGGTGATAGCTGTGTGTGGGACCACAGCCTCCTAGTTTTCATGTAAGCTCACCCTAGTTATTTCAGCATTTCAATTGCATAGACCCCCATATTCACATGCTTATAGGATAATCAGGCATTATGCCTATAAGATAAGATATAATTTTAAATTTAAGTCTACAATTTTTGATAAAATTGTTTCCTTTTTATAAGGCTTATCCATATTTTAAAAGTATTCAATTTTAAAATTATTGAATTTATTAATTATAGTTTGCTACAAATGTGGTAATATTTGTGGCTCCTCTATTCTTTCAGAATTTTAGAATTTGCTCTCATTCCTCTAATCTACTTACAATCCAGGTAAACTCTGCAAGATATGCTGTTTCTACATTGTCTATTATTTCCTTTTTAGTTTTTATGGGCTGCTTCTTACTGTTCTAAATAACAAAAAGAATGTTTCAACAGGGAAGAGGTGGATTTTTCTGAACCTCTATCTTGTATGATTCTGTCAAAATCTTGTAATTCTAGAAGTGGTTATGTAAGACAAATGTCCTTTCACCATTCGTTATTAGAACTGGAAAGGTAAATAGTGATATAAATCCTACTTAGGATTTAGGTAGATTGTTTTCATTATTCTATTTTCCTTTTTGTTTTTTTGAACTTCTTTCCACATTGTTTTGAGCCCACTTTTGTTGCCTATCTGTCCTTCTTGTCCCTCTCTCTCTTTTTAAATCCTGTTTATTTGCTATTAATAACAAAAATACCCACTATTATATCTGATCTTTCCTTTGTGAACAGTTACTGTGGCTATAAAAGCTACCTCTGATTGAACACCAAAGACCTGTCAGGTACTTTAAATATTTTATTCCTATCTTATATAATAAAGAGGTAATATGCAAATTGACCATCACACCCTCACACAAAGATGGCCGCCCCCATGTGGTCACAAGATGGCCACCACAAGATGGCTAGCAGGGGAGGGCAGTTAGGGGGGACCGGGCTGGCAGGGGAGGGCAGTTGGGAGCGACCGGGCCGGCAGGGGAGCAGTTAGGCGTCAATCAGGCTGGCAGGGAAGTGGTTAGGGGGTGATCAGCCTGGCAGGCAGAAGCAATTAGGGGCAATCAAGCAGGCAGGCAGGCGAGTGGTTGGGAGCCAGTAGTTCGGATTGTGAGAGGGATATCTGACTGCCCCAAGGGGTCCCAGATTTGAGAGGGTGCAGGCTGGGCTGAGGAACATCCCCTACCCCCCCAGTGCACAAATTTCCTGCATTGGGCCTCTAGTTCTTTAATAAATTAATAAATTTAATAAAATTTTACAATTATTATCTTTTTTTTTACAAAGGGAGCACAAAAACCATACTCTATTAACTCTATCACACTGTATTAATCATCTATATATATAAAAGTCTAAGTGACCAGCCGACCGTTTGACCATCAGACTGGTAGCTATGACACGCACTGATCATCAGGGGGCAGATTCTCAACACAGGAGCAGAAACCACAGGCATGGAAACATGAAATGGACTGATGAATCTCAGAGGGAAGGGGGGGAGGGGGAGGATGGGGAGAGATTAACCAAAGATCTTATATGCATACTAGAGGCCCAGTGCATGGATTCATGCACCGGTGGGGTCCCCCGGCCTGGCCTGCACGCTCTTGAAATCCTGGACCCCTCGGGGGATGTTGGAGAGCTGATTTTGGCTCAATCCCCATAGGCCAGGGGACCCCACTGGTACACAAATCTGTGCACCGAGCCTTTGGTAACTTTATATTAACCTTGACTCATTTATTTAGTTTTTTGTTCATTGCTCATAAAATACATTTATTGCAACTATTTATTGAGCACCTGTTATGTGCAAGTAATGGGTTTAAATATTGTGGGCACTACAGAGATGACTCATATACATTCTTGTCCTCAGGTACTTTTCAGGCTAAATGAGGAAATAATACCTGTCCAGGTAGGAGCTTTCAACTTCTTCAAGTTATTTTCCAAACCCCAACCACAAAAATTATATCAAATACAAAAGTGAGCTCAATAAACATTTGCTGAGTGATTGAGTAAATGTTTGTGTAAATTAATATCAGAAGAATCTTCTAAACCCTGAGGTGAGATGAAAGGATCATGAGAGGTTCCTTGGAAAATGTGGCTTTTGGGAACGTGGGGATAGATTCCCAGAGGGTGAGAGGAGGGTATGTCAAGGTGAAGAAATTGTATGGGCCAAGGTATGGAGGTGCATGAATGTGAGGTGTGAAATATATAGGAGGTTACTGCACAAAAGGGAGCAGTAGCAATACAGGTGAAATGTAATCTGAAGTCCTATGCAGCGGCCTTAATGGACTAGTTACTGGCTATGGGCCTATTCTCTCAGAGGAGTTTTCAATTCACTGTAAGAGATAATTTTCTTAGATGTATATAGAACAAAGAAATAGAAGTCTTAATAGAAATCCAATGTGAAAATTTCAATTGGATATTTTTTTGGGGAGGGGGGAAGAAAAAAGAGAAGCTTCCAACAATCTTTCAGTATTAGAAATATTTAGTAAGTGTATATTAGATTTTTCAAATTTTCTTTCCATTAAAACCTTAAAAAACAAAGTGAAACAAAGGGAAACTATCTCATACTGGGTAAAGACTGTTATTCTCAACATTAAACAAGTTCTTTACAATGTTGAAAAATATTCATATCCCATTGTTCTTTTGCCTGACCTATTTGTCCAGTTCCAAGACAAACTGATTTGACAGGGTCCTATATAAAATAAACCATAGGGTACAGTGGAAGTAGCAGAAAAATATTTTTGTTTGGGCATAATGTAGAGAAATTGTCTGGACTTTGGTGTTTGATAAATCTGGGCTCTATTTTTGGAATAACACTTATTAACTGTGTGATCTTGGATGAGTTGGTTCAATTTCTTTTAAAGATATAGGCTCTTTATTTTGAAATATATGACTGTTTGAGAATGCAAAAAATCTCATTCTTATCTGTTTTAAAAATTATATTTTTATAAATTCAGCTCATGTTTTA
The DNA here is from genome assembly GCF_000147115.1 of Myotis lucifugus. Lineage (NCBI taxonomy): Eukaryota > Metazoa > Chordata > Mammalia > Chiroptera > Vespertilionidae > Myotis > Myotis lucifugus. The sequence goes on from NW_005871126.1 coordinate 3,638,238, forward strand.
CTCCTTAGTTTCTATCAGTAAATGGTATACCTGCCTCATAGGGCTTTGTGATGATTAGCAATTTTATATCCTATATAATAAAAGCACTTCCCCGGCTGTCCAACCTCCTGCGTCCCTCCCTGGCGCCGATCGTGCATCAGTGGGGTCCCTTGGCCTGGCCTGAGCCCTCTCGCAATCCGGGCTGAGGGATGACCCACCCCGAGTGCATGAATTTCATGCACCGGGCCTCTAGTATAAAGGTAAGAGATTTTACAAGTCCATTAGGTTGGGGAGCTGTACACAGTGGCTAAGAGCACAGCTCTGGTACCCACCACCAACCTAAAACTAGAATGTAAATTCTACAAGGAAGGGGGATTTTGTCTGTCTGATTCATTGAGGCATTCCAAGCACTTTGAACAGTGTCTGGCATATAGTAAGTGCTCAGCAAACTTATGGAATGATGAATGTTTAGATAATTGTTGTGGCTCCTCTGTGGGACTTGGTTTGTACTTGGTATAACCTGAGAAAGAAGGTGGTGAAGGGATTTACCCAAAGTCAGACAGCCTTAGTTTCTTTATCTGTAAAATGGGGACAGTAATAGTAATTTAAAAAATTTTTATTTTATTGATTTCAGAAAGGAAGGGAAAGGGAGAGAGAGATAGAAACATCAATGATGAGAGTGAATCATTGACCGGTTGCCTCCTGCACACCACACACTGGGGATCAAACAACCCAGGCATGTGCCCTGACCAGGAATCAAACCGTGACCTCCTGGTTCATAAGTCAATGATCAATCACTGAGGCACACTGGCTGGGTGAAAGCTTATATCTTTAAGGATATTAGTTATAGGGCAAATTGATATAGCTATTTTACTAATTCACATGTTTGAGCATCATGTTTGGATTTCTAATGTACTCTGTGTTTATTTCTTCTGATGGAAATGCCACAGGACTATGACTCAATATGTTCTTTGATATCTCATTCTTCACTATCAATGAATATTTCAAAGCAAAGACATTTCAGCCAGCATAAATATTTTCCAAATAATATAGGTTTAAGAGCAGCACGAAGAGGAATGATCACTTACAGTACTATGTTTTCATAAGTGTTCAACAATTACATAATTTTAAAAGTTTATGCATAGGTATAGATTTGAATTTTATTTTTGAGTTTGGTTATGAATTCAATGGATAGCCTAAATCAATAATAAGGGAAAAGGAGAGTTTGCAAGTATATTTTACATTTTTCAAATGAAAAGGCATTTCTGTTCCAATAAATTGAGAAACATTACCATTTCCTCCATTCCACTCCACCAGAAAATCTTTTTTAAAAATTGAATGTACTTCATCTCACTTATGATGGAAATACTAGAGGCTTGGTGCTCAGATTTGTGCAGATTGAAAGGAAATTAATTAGAAGGTGGCCAGTGGGGCAGGACTGGGTGAGATGGGCTGGACACGCCCTGGAGCCAACCTCCTGCGGTTCCTTTGCAGCTGGCCACACCGAGGGTGGCGCTGGGGCTTGAAGGCCATCTGCAGAGTGAGCAAGGCCCCTCCCGCAGGTGGGATCCCTTGGCCTGGTCTGCGGGGATCGGGCTGAAATCGGTAGTCCAACATCCCCCAAGGGGTCCCAGCGTGTGAGAGGGCACTCTGCAAAGTTGCTGTCACTCGGCAGCTCCTGTGTTGAGTGTCTGCACCCTAGTGGTCAGTGTGTGTCATAGCTACCAGCCGGTCACTTAGCCTTTTATGTATATAGACTAGAGGACCAGTGCATATTATTAAAATAATAATCAACTACCTCAAAAAAAGTAATAATAATAATAAATTACTGAGTTGAACTGATAATAAAGAGATAAAAGAGTCATGTGACTTGATCATTTGTGGCTTGATACAAGACTTAAAGAGCTTTGGGAGTGAGGATGGGGGATCATACATGTAAGTTACTACTTATTCTGGCAGTCTAAAGACATATTACAGTAAAGAAATGTTACATACTATTAATGGCACAATAGCATGTGTATGGCTTACTAGCTCATCTTATTTCCAAATGAAGCCATTCATCCTATATAATAAAAGCATAGTATGCAAATTGTCCCCTCAACTGGGAGATTGTCCGGGAGTTTGACAAGGGGGCAGGGCCGGCTTGGGGAAGGGATGGAGATCCTGGCTTGCGGTGGCAGGAGCCTTCAGCTGGTGGCGGCCAGCAGCAGTGGTGGCAGTAGTAGGCAGGCAGCCAAGGGAAGGGAGGGAGGCCCCAGCCGGCAGCCGGCAGCTGCTAGCGACCCTACCAGTGCACATATTTTGTGCACTGGGCCTCTATTTTAGTCATATTTGGTCTGGTTGAGATCTACTGAATCCACATTACTGTACTGCTTAGATACATGTATGCACTACACATTTAAAACATAGTTTAACTCAACATTAGTAATTGCAGGGGTAAAAATAAGGTAAGATCATGCACAAGAAACAATAAATGTGCCTGGTCAGCAATAATACATGCTAATGGTGAAGTATGGACAATTATTGCAAATGGAGTTAGAAAAGTTGATGAAATGGTCTCAGGCTACCACTTGGCCTCAATATCTAATGCACTACTTTGTACCCTGTAGGTAGCAAATAAATTATACTTGGGGTACTAGATCAACTTGGGCTAATTTATGTACATATATTGACAATGAAGTTATTTTTTAAAAATATATTTTTTATTGATTTCAGAGAAAAAGGGAGAGGAGAGAGATAGAAACATCAATGATGAGAGAGATTCATTGATCAGCTGCCTCCTGCACACTCCACACTGGGGATCAAGCCCGCACACTGGGCATATGCCCTGACTGGGAATCGAACCCTGACCTCCTGGTTCATAGGTCGAGGCTCAACCATTGAGTCATACTGACCGGGTGACAATGAAGTTTTAAATAAATTTTCTTTAAAGTTTTCTTACTTTCAACAATCAATTTCTTTTCCATTCAAATTACAAAGAGAATAAAACTACTCTGTATCTTAAAACACTCTTTATCTTTCAAAATGATACATTCTTAACAGATGGGGTATGAAGAATGCCTTTTTTCCTATAGTTGGAAATAAGTGTGAACTTGGGATTAGTCATGTAACTAAGAGCTTCACACAAGGAGTGAAGAAAATGCTCTACCTTATAAAGGAGATATACATGGGCAATTCACATAACATACAAATGAGCCTACTATTAATGGCACAATAGCATGTGTATGGCTTACTAGCTCATCTTATTTCCAAATGAAGTGCATTGGAAAATGTGGGTGTTTCTTTCATAGTGAAGTACAGCCTTGGTTATATTTTTGTGACTTCAGAATTTTTATACATATAAAAACTAATGATGCTGGATGTTGGGTTATACAACAGGCCAAATTCCAGTCAAAGGGAAATTTCTTTGGAATCTATAACTAGGTATTTATCACTGCTAGGAAGATAGCTATGCTTTTGGCTTTTGCTGAAGCAGGGATAAAATATAGTCATTGTTCTACCAATGTTTTCTTTTGTAGATCATAGCTTTCCAATATAAGCTCACATAGTTGGGAGTTATGGTTTCATATATACTTTTTTTTCATAAATAAGAACATATTCAATGGCCCTGGCCAGTGTGGCTAAGTGGTTAGAGTGTTGGCCCATGCACAAAAGGGTCACAGGTTTGAATCCCAATCAAGGGCATGTACCTGGATTAAGGGTTTGCTCCCTACCCTCAGTTGGGGTGTATGCAGGAAGCAACCAGTCAATGTGGCTTTCTCACATCGATGTTTCTCTCTTGCTCTCACCCTCCCTCCCTTCCTTCCAATCTCTCTGAAAAGCAATGGAAAAAATATCCTCTGGTGAGGATTAACAACAACAACAACAACAACAACATACTCAATGAATTCATTAAGGTATACTGTGTTCGGATATTTGTGCTTCATCTTTGCAGGGTGTCATCTCCAAATTGGCTCCTCACCTTTGCCTTCAAAAGGTCATTTCATTGCTCTATCATGTTGGTAGCTTCTGGATAGTCCAATATTTAATAGGGCCTCAATATTTAAGTGGATCTCATGGTATTGTGTCTATCATTGAACCTCCTTTATCATAAAGTAGGTCCTTTGGCCCAATGTAATGTTTTGCAGGATCCTATGTTGGAAGACCAAACATTCCATAAGCACTTAGATTATGATCCAAACCGAGGCTCTGCGAGCAGGAAAGTAAGTTCCACAGGTAGAATATGTACCAGTTCCAGTACAGAGGGATTGATGGCCCTTTCACGGTGGAAGGGTCTCAATGTAATCAACTTACCACCAGAGAAGCTGATTGGTTTTCTCATGTACCATAGTAAGGGCTTAGAGTTTGTCTCTGCTTCTGGCAAGTTGGCTATTCACTAGTGACTGATAGTAAGTGCTGTATGAGAGAGTTTGGAGATTAATGCATTTGAAAATTCTTTTTTTTTAAAATTATACTTTTTAAAAAAATATATTTTATTAATTTTTTACAGAGAGGAAGGGAGAGGGATAGAGAGTTAGAAACATTGATGAGAGAGAAACATCGATTGGCTGCCTTCTGCACACCCCTTACAGGGGATGTGCCCACAACCAAGGTACATGCCCTTGACTGGAATCGAACCTGGGATCCTTCAGTCCACAGGCCAATGCTCTATCCCTGTGGTCGCCAAACTGCAGCTCGTGAGCCACATGCGGCTTTTTGGCTCCTTGAGTGTGGCTCTTCCTAAGCCTTAGGAGTACCCTAATTAAGTTAATAACAATGTACCTACCTATATAGTTTAAGTTTAAAAAATTTGGCTCTCAAAAGAAATTTCAATCGTTGTACTGTTGATATTTGGCTCTGTTGACTAATGAGTTTGCCGATCACTGCTCTATCCACTGAGCCAAACCAGTTAGGGCTGAAAATTCTTTTGCTTAGCCTGGGTAAATGTCACACACTTGTGATTCAACTATTCAGACCTTGACATTGCCTTTCTGAGTATGCTTCCATTTCAGTTAGTCCCACTTTCACCTTTAGGATAACAGCCTACTTAAATAGCTGTTCTGTGGCCTCATCACATCAAAAATGACTCCTCATTGGATACTTTCCACCAGGAAATGCATCTGAATTTTTTTTAACAGTAATGTTTTATTTGTATAGCTTTTTAACCTTGCCAATTAATCAACTTTTATTTGTGTTATATTACTCATAACATGACACTCCTTGTAGTGTCAGTATGTCACTTCCTTCATTTTTCCTTTACTTGTATATTCAAACTCAACTTCCTGGGTTATAATTTCAATTCTGTACTTATTAGCTGCTTAGATTCCTTTACTCCCTTATCTCACTGCTGAATCAAAACTGCAATTCCAAATTCTAGGTAAACACATGTATCTATTTATCTCCCTTCTTTTCTCTTTGTATTGAATGTTTTTGGCATAAATCACATAAAGATATTGATGACTTCTGTATCAATTCATATTATCCAATCTGACTCAGTCTAGTAATTAATGCTATTCACAAATCTTTTTACTCAATTTCATTTAACATTCTGTTTTAATCTCTCCTGTGACTATTGTTAACTTTTTCATTTTATTGGGGTCTTCAAGCATGTTCCTGACCAATTTATTTTCAGCTGACAAACATGCCTTTCCCATTGATAATGTGATAGTCTTTATTCTCTTCCTCTTACCCCCAAATTTCTGCAGATTTTTATAAACTTTGCTCTAACATAACCCACATCCTTCCTCACACAAAGAGTACCCACATCTATCTATATAAAACCCTAATATGCATATCAACAGAATGGCGGAACAACCTGCAGAACAATGGTTTGGCGGGGGGTGGGGCCTGTGAGTGGGCAGTGCCAGGCCAGCCAAGGTGGGTGCCAGTGGGCAGAGAAAGGTGACCAGCGGCAGCAGTGGGGAGTGGGGCTGGCAAGTGGGTGGTGCCAGGCCAGCCAAGGCAGGTGCCAGTGGAGGGGGGGGGGCCCATAGCCCCACCGGTTGCCTGCAGTTCAGCCCTGATCACCGACTAGGCCGAGGGACCCTACCTGTGCACGAATTTCATGCACTGGGCCTCTAGTGAATATATAATGACTTGTACAAATGTGCGTAGTCAATCTCACTAATAAGTGAGAAAGTGTTAAACAACAAAACAATCAGTTGCTGTATCTGGGGAGGGTGTTTAACATTGATAGGGAGAATTACAACAGACTCCATGTTTTTTGCTGAGTAGAAGAAGAATGTTTGTCTTGGACCCAATCTAGCAGCTAACCTAGCAAAAAGCACATAAGAAAATACAAATAGTTACAAAAAAACCCCAAATACAATATATACAAAAAACGAAAACAACAAAAAACAAGTCTAAAACTTTTCCATTGCTTCAGCTTAGAGAACACAGAGCAATCCACTGGAAGACAGAGTGCTCAGAACAGATAAACTTGAGCAAATCACAAGGCACCTGCAAAGAGAGACACTCATCTCCTCATCCCTAGTTAATCATTAGAAAGGTGCAAGCTGTGTGATATAAAATTGAAAGTAACAAATGAACAAACAAGAAAAACAAACAAAAACTCATAGACACAGAGGACAGTGTGGTGGTTAGGAGAGGGAAGAGGAGTTGGGGGCGGTAATAAAATGTAAAGGGGCCAAATGGATGATGATGGAGGATGATCTGACTTTGGGTGGTGGGCACACAATGCAATATACAGATCATGCATCATAGAAATGTACACTTGAAACCTATATAATCTTAGGAGGAGGAGGAGGAGGAGGAGGAGGAGCCGTCCTCCCTGGGGAAAAGGGAAGCAGGGGTATGGAGGGGTTAATAGCGTCTTTCCTGTCATCAGTTGATTTCTAAAGAACAGGGTCAGGAGGCTGTGCTTTCCCACTGCCCAGTTTTCTCCTAATGGGGGATGGGATGTGGAGAGAATAAAATACTGGGACAGACTGACATCATGTGTCTCCAGATGTCATCGACTGAGGAGAACGTAATATCACTTCAATGGTATTCTTGTCTCAAGTGTGCAACCAAAACCTAATAATAAAGAAACATCAAACTCCTACTGAGGAATATTTCACAAAACAACTAATGTATACTCTTAAACAATTTCAAGGTCAAGAAAAAAACAACAACTGAGTAACTCTTCCTGATCAAAATAAACTAAAGAGATAAAGTAACTAAATGCAATGTATGGTGCTGGATTAGATCCTGGGCCATTTAAATAAAAAAAGACACACAAAAAACTACTAAGACATTATCAGGACAATTGATACAATATATAGACCATGGATTAGATAATAATATTGAACTAATGTTTAATTCTCAGACTTTGAGGATTGCATTATACTTACACAAAATAGAATATCTTGTTTAAGGAAATATACACAGAAAAAATTAGTAATACTTAAAGGACCACAGTATCTCCAGCTTATTCAAGTTGGATCCCATCTTCACAAGTTCTGCATCTGAAGATTTGACCAACTGGATATTTGAAAAATGTTTGAAAAAAATGTGACATTGTTACTGACATGTACTATGCAGTTAGGCCTATGATGGTTGGGTCTGTACTGAACTTGTATGGATCTTTTTCTTGTTATTATTCCATAAACAATACTATATAATAACTATTTATATAGCACTTATGCTGCATTAGGTATTATAAGAAATTTAGAAATGATTTAAATTATACAAAAGACTCTGCTTAGGTTATGTGCAAATATTATATCATTTTACTAGTATGGCATTTTGAGAAAAGTAGGATTTTAGTATTCTCGGTGGGGGGTCCTGGACCCAATCTCCTCTGGGTACCAGGGGACGAGACTGTATACAGAGAGAATGAGAGAGAGAGAGCAAATAGTGCAAAATGGAACCAATTGGTGAATCTGAGTTAAGAGTACATGAAAAATCTGCAGTTGAGTCAATTAAAAATCAGTTGATTTGATGATAAAAATCTCACATCTAATTTGGTATCACATAGAGATTGCAGTAGCTACATAAGTAATGTCAAGAGCTGGCCATTGCAACTAGTTAAATCTCCTGAATTCTCTATTACTGAGAATAAAAAGAGCATTATGATTGAAGGTATATTACCCAATAATATACATAGCTACCCTTCATTGAATGTTGATTGTTTGTTAGCATCCTGTTACATATTTACCATATTACTTAACTCCACTCCAACTGATTATAGCTGTGTTAGTCATTTGTTTTTTTTGACCTCACATGGTTTTCTTTTTCTCATCCTCTGATCCTCTCTTGATCCCAAGGGACTGTCTGGGATAATAAAATTTCCCAGGCTCCCTTGCATCTGATTTCCTGTTAGGTTATCAATGGGAGGCCTTGGTGTGAAAATGGAGTTGCAGAGAAGGGGAAGCCAGGGCATCTCTCCCTTGTCAGTAAGCAGCTGTGTGTGCTGCATCTCTGGCCTTTTCTCTTTGGAGTGACTTTCCACCAGTAAAAATCTGTTGGTTTTTTAATTCTTTGATACCTTTGTAACTAGTTTCCTAGAATGTAAAATTCTTCTATTGAATTGCCTTTCATGGGTTCTATTTTTTCCTGTCTTTGTTTTCTTGTCTGATATAAAGACAGATACTATCTTCATTGTATGGATGGATAAGAGACTTGTGCAAACATCACTCAACTAGTTTAACAACGGGCTTTCAAACCAGTTGTGCTTCATTTCAAAGCTCAAGTACTTATACTACTACACTGTATCCAAATGATATTCCAAATGAATATCCAAATAGTTTTCATTAATCATCTTCCGATTACTTAGCTCCAATTGTTTGCATTATGGCACTAACTACCTATTATTATTATTTAATTGTCTATCTCTCCCAATAGTTGGTGAGACCACTTGCGAACAAGCACATATGTTATTCATCTTTGTATCACTAGCACCAACTACTGTGTTTGGAATGTAGCAGAGCTTTAATAAATATTTGTGAAATGAATGAATAATAATCACTGCCATTTACAGAGTGACTCTTTTATGCCAGCAGCTATGCTAGGGATTGGTCTCATGTAAAATTTACAACTCAATCTTTATACTTATATTGCAAGACAGGAATAAATATTCCAGTACCTTAGATAAGTTAAAAAAAAAAAAAAAGAAGGCTCAATGAGTTTAAACAACTCACAACTAAACTAGGACTAAACCCAAGTTGACTGGGCCTCAAGTTCTGACATTTTTTATTATATCTAGCTGCCTTTCCATATCCGTTAATGTGAATGAACAAGTACACAAATAAATGGGTTGGGGGGGGGGAATCTGAACACTTTGGATTTTCAGTTATTTTGGGAGCTTTACAAAGAGATAAAAACTCCTTTCTCTATGAGAAAAAGGAAGAATTCAGTATTTACTTGGCATAATTAATGGAAGGAACATGTTTCTGTAACCAAAACTATGTGTGTGCAGGCAAAAGGACAAAAGAATTGGGATAAAATTTTAAAGAAACAAAATAGTTTACATTGCCAGCGTGGAAAAGATTGGCCACTCTGATAATAACCTGATCATTCTTTAGCGTTATTTGCATTGGATGTAACACTGGTGCTATTCACAACCAGTTCTCCTGAAGACTTGGGAAGTCGAGTATCAGTTTGGCTTTTCCGTGTCTTGGTCTATTATCAGAGTCGGACAGTAAGTTTTCTAAAGTAACAGAGTAAGTATATTTATTTTGCTTGTGTTTCTGTGCATTTCACTCTTTGGTTGGCATGGAGAAATTGCAGGCATGGCCATATGGCTCAGTTAAGTTTCTCCTTTTGTTTTGCCTAGAGTGATGCATCCCTGGTACCCCCTCTAATCATAAGAAGTAAAATAATACCTGTATTTGTAAGGCTTATTTGCAGAATCCAATATTTTATTCTTTGATTTCTGATGAAAATGAACTAATAGAAGTAAAATAACTTTTGTAGGCATTAGACAAAGAGTCATTGTTGGTTCTCCATGTGCTCCCCTGGCACATGCTTGCTTGGTTTGGTATTGGTTGAATTATTTCAGCTGGATACTCCCAAGAGGCTGTCCTCTTCTTGCAGAGGGAGAAGCCATTTGAAGATTCTGGAAATAAACAATTTTCTTAAGATGTTGCTGGTATGACTCTCTCTCTCTCTCTCTCTCTCTCTCCCCCCTCCCCCCCTGCCCAGGAAAGGATGTTCTCCTGAGTCTTCTTCATGTATGTACTACTAGTTTTGCCATGATAAAGTAAAGCCTTTATTTTGTTAATTCAATACTATGATGTAAAATTAAATGTATGCATTTCCCAGTCTTTAAAAAAAAGATGTCTATATATCTAACACGGGGGAAAGAGCACAAACAAGGTCATTTATTTGTTTTGTAAAAAAATTGTATTCTTTTGTGATTGAGATTTGTTAAGGCTGGCAGCTAAGGAGCGTCAAAGACCTGAGTGCTGCTGTTCAGAGCTCCAGTCACGCAAGGTGAAAAGTGCTAGAGCCCTGCTATCCAAAAATGTGTATATAGTTAACAATTCTGTAATGTGCTTCGACTACAATGAAAACAAAACTAAACAAAACAAAAAAGAAACCAGAGTTGTGACCAGGAGACATGGAAAAAATGCAACCACATTTTTGTGAGAATGCATACTGAAGAATTTCCCGCTCCCCTTTGAATGCTGAGAAGGGGTTAGAGAACTAAAATGCTTCTCCTCTTAATACAGCTTCAGCCAGTCATTTTCATTAGCAGTGATGATTGATGAGGATTTATCTGTGCCACTGTGGTCCCAGGAACAAAAGTCACCGTGTAAACACCCTGTGCTAACAAAAAGGGATTGTTCACACGGCTGGCACTTGCCCTTCTCAAGGATATGAAGAAACAATGCGTGCTTTCCCTGATTTGCAACCACAATGCTCAAAGTGATTGTGACATGAACTATCGGATTTCATGAATTTTGTTCAAGAAACAATAGATTTTACTGTGAATTAATTTGTTTTTCTCTACTAACGTGTGTATGAAAAGCTAAAATGTTTTCACTGTATATAGGAAAATGTTCAGTGTTAATTGAATGGCATTGAATTCATTCCAAGTGCTTAGTTTCAAAATGCCTTTTATCCCAGTCAACATGTTTGTTTATAAGACATCCTTCAAGAGAGCAAACACATTTTGAAATAAATCTTTGAGGCATGGTGATAAAATGTGCTCAAGATGGTTCCATAGTGTCACGAAACATAGAAGGAACTACAGTATTCTACTATGCGGTGATCTTCTGTTACTAACTTCACCTTTTATGTCCCCTGGTCAGATGGGAAAACATAGGCATTTAGAAGAGTCATGTCTTTAGCCACTAAAAAGAGTGAAGACAACTTTGACATGGAAGAGGAATAAGTTCTCTTCCTCTCTTATTGTTTGATTGGGTGACTATATTGGGCTCGGATTTTGGCAAGGAGAGCTAGAAGGGAAAATGAAGGGGAGTAAGATTGGGTTCTAAATCATGAGAAGGAAGAGGAGAGAGCAGTTGAGCGGTTTATGTATAATAAAAGCATATGTATTACAGATGAGGGCCAAAGAAGAACAGTTTCCATTCATTTGAAAAGTTATCCTATTCTCTCTTTTTTTCTTCAAAACTAGCTCTTGCACTTGAACTTTGATTAAGGTGATTTGGCATTTTATGTGGAGATTGCAGCATGAGTTCATCTGTGGGGCCATTTGGAATTGCCAAGACTTTTTAATAATTTCCATTAATGATATATGAATTTTTTCATTTCTTAAATACCAAAGCATTTGTAATTTGATCATACACTGTTTAGTTATATTCCATGTGTTTTATTTAAAAGTTTTACCATTCCCAATTAAAATATAGGTTTCTTGGGATCTGGGTACAAGTGCTTTCCACAGAGCCTAATTAGGTTATATTGTCTTTGGGATAGCGAGTCTTTCTTGTTCGTTTCCAAAATCCTGTGCTTAACACTATGGCTGGCACACAGTAGACTTTCAATATATAATTGTGTCCATCACAGCATGAGAAAAGAGAACTAAGCTCGTACACTGTGCAGTGTTTGTTGCCTTTATGTTTGTAGGGGAATAGGATTCAGCAAACTTATAGAGGTAAAGCAGTAGGGTCTTTAAAAATTAGTGCATTTAGGATCATTTGTTAAGTGGATATTGTTCAGAGGATTTTAATAAAGTAACTTGGGAAATACTGCTAATATAATATTCTCCCTTCTTAAAATAGATTTACTAGAATAAATATTGTCACAGTGAACACTTTGGTTTTGGTACAAAATATTGTCCTAGTTTCAAGACACTAGGACAAAAATAGACAAAATTTTAAAAAGGGGTTAATAAAATTGAATAGAGTTTAAGTAATGTTTTACATATAAAAATGTGTGCCTATATAATTAATATATATATACTTATAGATACACTTAGACCTGTATTTATTACATAGATCTGCCTTTATGTGTGTAGGGGAATAGGATTCAGCAAACTTATATGTTTGGTCATCTCCTAAACCTCATATCTTGCAACTGTAGGATTCTTTTCCAGATCAGAGAACTATTTGTTGTTTTTACTTAGGCTATTTCCGTAATTAAAATTCCATGTCTCCCCAGGTTTCCGTGAATCAGCAGTGCCCCAGAAAGTGCTTCCCTTCTTGAAACTCCAGGGAAGTATTGGAACGAAAAGAACTTGAAGAGGGAGCCTAGCCAAACAGAGATTTTTGAACTTTGGTAGGCTAGCTGAAGCAGAGTTTTAGCACAAACACAAATCAAAGTCTGTGTGTTCTTAAAAGCAGCATTTTCATGTAAGTCCAAAAAAAGTGCACTTTGGTTCTATTTGTTTTGGTTAAAGAAAGGAAAAGTTTTGTTTTAACCACATGGTCATTATTTTGTAAGAGGACATAACAAATAATTCTATCTTTAATCTCACTAAAGAGTAACTAAAGTTATTTGATGTGACCTTTTTCAATGGAAACTTAACAACTAAATCTTCTTTAACGTCATTATTTTCTAGATGGAGATCAAAAGCTTCCCAGGTGTTTTTGTACAATGGTTTCTGATTATGTTATTCAAATTTAGTATTTTCTTCAAAAGAATGACGACTTAGGAGTTTGTCAGCAATTTAATATATTTTTGTCTTCTTAAAACAATAGAACTAAGAAATATCAAGATTTAAATCATAAATACTTTGGAACACTCAGAAGAACAACATGGGAGAAACTGAGAAAATTGAAACCCATAGAATAAGATGTGTTTCCAAGTTGAAGGTATGGAATTTTTTGCATGTATGTATGTATATGTATTTTTTTTAACTTAGAGCTTATAAAGTTGTTCATATGTTCATGAAGTAATCTAATGTTAACGTCCTACTACCTGTTATGGTGATAATTTCTTGCTTTAATGAAGTATGTTTTATAACTGAAAGTGTGTCTAAATAGGGTTATTGATTCAGGCAATTTAATCGGAGATAGTGTGGGGAAACTTAAACAGAAGACAAAGTCTTTAAAATTTTCAGGCGTAATATTACAGCAGGACTTATTTTCCTAGATCAAAAGCTAATTAAATGCCCCCCGCCCCTTCAGGGGTTTCTGGGCCAGAGGAGTGTGGGGATCTCTCCTGGAAAATGGTTCCTAGGCAGAAATGATTGCTGATCTATAGGCAGTGATCACTCCACAATGACCAAGTAAAGCAACTATTTACTTCAAGCTTTGGCAGCATGCTAACCATTTTCAATAAGAAAAATGCTCATTTGTTAGCTGTTTCTAATATCTTGACTATTTCACAGCAATTTCTTTTTGCATTTTGCCTTCAAACACAATCTGAATTTATTTTAAGCCAAGGGATCTGGATATTTATCTTGGTTCTATAGCTAGTGCCTGCAAGCGGTTTCCAAACTAAGACATTGCCAGCAATTTCTCCCTTTCAAAAGTTTATTTTTTCTTCGTACGTGTGTAGGGAAAATATACACATGTACGTGAAAGTGGGGGATTATGATATAGATTTAGAAAACTAATTTTGCCTGAAATGCCACGTTTGTTATATTTGTAAATTTTCCCTTAAACTATCCTCAATTGTCATGTCCTTCTCTTGAAACTGAGTGGTTAAAAATAAGGTTCGAGGCCCAGGCTCCCTGGGTTCATATCTAAGTTCAACTGCTTACTTGCTTCAACCCTTAGACAAGTTGCTTAACCTCTTTGTGCTTCCGTTTTCTCATCTGAGAAGGTTAATAAAATATAATTATCTGATAGGATTTTTTTCTTTTTACATGCTTGAAATAATGACTGTACTATTGTAAAAATTCAATAAATATTCGCTATTTATTATTGATAGCAGTTGTGGAAAAAGTCAAGTCAGGCATTATTTATAAACAGTTGGTCTTTAATTTTTGATCACTTTTGAGTTTGGCAAGATCAGACATTGATCTGAATGTTATGGCAAAATAATGCAAGTAGAAGTTTATCAGGTAAAAGTGAGAGGCAATTGCTTAATAATCAGATTTTGTGTGTGTGTGTGTAAGAACAATGTATTTTTCTAACGATGTGAACAACAAATATAATAATTTAAAATGTGCCTTGCTTACATTGGCTTGATTATATTAAACCTGAAGGGATCAATATCATAAATTTAATATTTATTTATTTTTATATATTTACTAGAGGCCCGGTGCATGAAATTTGTGCTGGGTCGGGGTGAGGGAGGGAGGGTGTGTCCCTCAGCCCAGCCTGCACCCTCTCCAATCTGGGACCCCTAGAGGGATGTCTAACTGCCCGTTGAGGCCTGATTCCAGGCCCGATCTCACAATCCAGGACTGCTGGCTCCCAACCACTTGCCTGCCTGCCTGTCTGATTGCCCCTAACCGCTTCTGCCTCCCAGCCTGATCACCCCCTAACCACTCCCCTGCCAACCTGATTGATGCCTAACTGCTCCCCTGCCAGCCCAGTCACCCCTAACTGCCCTCCCCTGCTAGCCCAGTCACCCCTAACTGCCCTCCCCTGCCAGCCCGATTGCCCCTAACTTCCCTCCCCTGACAGCCTGGTCCCCCCAACTGCCCTCCCCTGCAAGCCTGGGTCCCCCTCAACTGTTCTCCCCTGTAGGCCTGGTCCCCCCCCCAACTTCCCTCCCCTGCCGGCCATCTTGTATTCACATGGGGGCAGCCATCTTGTGTGTTGGAGTGATGGTTAATTTGCATATCACCTCTTTATTATATAGGATTGAATTTATTGTGGTTACATTGGTTAATACAATTATATAGGTTCCTGGTCAAGGGCACATACTTGAGTTGCAAGTTCATTCTCAGCCCTGAATTGGGGTTGCATTGGAGGCAACCAATCGATGTGTCTGTCTCATAGGGATGTTTCTCTCTATCTCTCCCCCTCCCTCCCTTCTACTCTCTCTAAAAATCAATGGAAAAAATACCCTCAGGTGAGGATTAACAACAACAACAACAAAAAGTTGCTTGTCAATTCAAGGATAACTTAAATTGGAGATTTAATTCAGTCTTGTGGTAGAAGATATTTTGTCAACAGATGGCAAACATACAGTTTAAAAATAAAATCTTCATATGTTTTCTTATATTCTTTTCTTTCTAGATGTTTCTGCTGGCAATAACATGTGCATTTATATCCAAAACACTATCTGGATCTTATATGAATTCCATGCTCACACAAATAGAGAGACAATTCAACATCCCAACATCACTAGTTGGATTTATTAATGGGAGTTTTGAGATTGGTAATGAATTATTCCCATATTACTTCCTTTTATAATTTATTTTATCTATAGAGCTAGTCTGAATTTTATTCTCCTTATTTATTTTAGGCAATTTAATCTTACTGAAGAGTATATTTTCTGAAACAGATTGAATAGCCTAGCTAAGTTTGGAGTATGCTTAGAAATAATTCATTTAAATATTGCATCTGAATAACACCTAAATATTATCACATGTCCCGCACTGGATATTTTATTCTAATAGTTTCTGGTTATATAGCATAAGTAGTTAAGTATTTATAATATTTACATTTAATTTATCATTTGATGACTCTTAAGGGCTCCATCTTGATACTTAGGAAATACAATTGAAAACAAAGGAATCTGTTTTCCAAAGGAAAAAGCAAATATTTTCCTTCTCCTGTTGTTTCTGGGAAACTGACAATTCTTCCTAAGTGCAGAGGGAAGAAGAAACTGCTTTCACATCTCTCTGAATTGAGGGAAAGATAAAGTCTATTCTTAGGTCCTCTTCTGTGAGGACAGAGAGGAAGAATGAGGGTGATAAAGATTTCTCCTGTGAACTTGCTGCATAGAAATATGAATACCACTCCTTTATAGTTTTATCATGGCTCCTACATCCTTCAAGATAAGAGTTATCTTTAATATATTTAATCAAGCTCTGAACGAAAAATCAGGATTGAGGAGAGGCAAAATTGAAACGGGCGATTCTTGATTCTGTCTCCTAGTGTTCAGCTCCCTGTATCACCTGTATGCTAGGTGATGGAGTTACTCTTTACATAGTCTTGTATAGCTCAGCTCATGGTCTAAAGCAGTGGTTCTCAACCTTCCTAATGCCGTGACCCTTTAATATGGTTCCTCATGTTGTGGTGACCCCCAACCATAAAATTATTTTTGTTGCTACTTCATAACTGCAATTTTGCTACTGTTATGAATCATAATGTAAAAATCTGATATGCAGGATGTATTTAGGCAACCCCTGTGAAAGGGTCGTTTGACCCCCAAAGGGGTCGCGACCCACAGGTTGAGAACCGCTGGTCTAAAGGATGGCACAGATACAAAAGAATATTTTTGACTCTCAGCTCTTTATACTTATCAAGGGCTTGTCCATAATAATCAGGTTTCCCCAATTAGTTTCTTTATCCTAAGACATGGGAATCAATTTTTCATTGAGTTATTTACTCCTCAAATCCAGACTTACTTCTAAAACACTTGGAAAATTGGGGAATCCACAATTTTTTTACTTCTAAGGAAAGAAGTAGAAATAAACACAGATCCCTCACTTGGTTATGTTGACCAATATAAAGTTATATTTCAATCATAAGCTAGAAAAACATTTATCTATCTGAATTTGACTTTTGCTTCTTTTTTTTTCAAGCATAGGAAACATAATATTCTGATATTCTGTGGAGCAGGCATGGAGAGAGAGGCCAGAGGTGACACATGGTCTGACACCTAAGGCTAGCTAATCACAAACACAGCCTTTAAAAATTCCCAGAATCAGTCTTCTATCCCTTCTTCTGGCTTCCCTTTCTCTGCCCTTTTTAATTGTTGTTGTTGCATAGAGATCTGTTTATGTATCTTTCAACATTGTAAAATTGTGCCGTGCCAGCACGGCTCTGGGTGAACCTGACATGGGCGGGGCGGTGAAGGATTAGAAAAGACAGACAAGAGAATAAAGCTGGGGCCTAGGTCGGACACTGCCCTCTGATTAGAGAGACAGTGCCACGGCCTGCAAGCCGAGTCTTTATTTTATAGCCAGATTCCACGAGGCAAAGTGAAGGCGTGGTCAAGATGTTTACAACATTCTCAGGGGTTTCGAATCTACTCAATTACATGCAACTGAACTCTATTAAGCCCACATCACTCAGCCACGTGGGACCACAGGTTCAGACCATAAGGTCAAGCTTACAACTATAAGCCTTAGGCTATAATTGTGCTGGGACTTGCACGTGGCTTTGCCAGGAGAGGATAGTGCCCTCTCAGTCTGAGGCTTGAACCTGTCCAAATGCTGTAGCCGCTCTCCACATAAAATAGCCCTTCTTCAGGGCAGAGGTTGTGTCTTATTTGTTTCATGAATCCCTAGCACCAATCCCAATAGTTGAGATAGTGTTTATACAATGAATGCTAGATAGTAAATGATTGAGTGTTAGGCTGTTCATTAAGCTATTGCACATACTTACTGAAATATTTATTTTTAACTCACTTTCTCCTCCTTAGGAAATCTTTTTTTGATTATATTTGTGAGTTATTTTGGAACGAAATTTCACAGACCTAGAATGATTGGTGTCGGATGTGCTGTTATGGGCCTTGGGTGTTTCTTACAGTCTCTACCTCATTTCCTCATGGACCGGTAAGCATTCAGGCGCTGATAATTTTTTAGATTCAATTTTCAACTGCTGGAAATGAAGCTTTGGAATTTCCTTTATAGGAACAATGCTTCCCCAAAACTCAGAGCACCTTAACAGAAACCAAAAACGCAAATTCTGTTCCACTAGTCCGTTTTGTGTTCTTGGCTGACTCGCTTCCAGTTACATAGTCACATAAATTTTGTTAATTTATGATATAGGGATTTGGAACACCTCTTTTATGGAACTGAGTCTGAGTGAAATATTTTTAGGACCTTGCAAAAACTGGAGATGACTCCTTTCTTTGGACTATTTAGACAATTTTAATTATAATGTGGTTCTGTTTAATTGTAGGTCATCAAGAGACAGACCAGTCTGAAGTTTGATTTTAATTTTTACTAAAGTCATATGTGTACAAAGTTGTAAAAATAAAATTATATTGAAAAAAGAGTTGCCTCCTGCCCCTTTAACATTGCCCATATCACTTCTTTCCAGAGGCAGCTACTTGAAACTCTTTTCCCTCTTCTGCTATTTACCTCCCAAATGTCTCAATATTTATCCTTTTAGTTTTTGATACTTTAGTGTTATGCCATATATAATGACTTTCTGCTATAAAATCATACTCATTCTTTCCATGTGTATGACTATGTCAATATTTTATCATTCATTTCTTAGTCACTTTTTAATTTTTCCCTGGATTTAATCATTGCTTATAAAAATTAATTCACTTTCTTGTTATTTGTCACCAAACTTTCCACTGGTAGGGTAACATCTTCTCAATATACTCATACATATCAGACGGTTTCATTTTCATCTTAGAGATATCTCTCCTGTCACCACCGACTCATCATCTACAATCCAAATGGGAACCTCTAGGCCTGCTACATGGTAGCTTTCTTGAAATTTTTCCTTATCAAAATCTTTGGGAATTTGCTTTGCCTCTTTCCTCTATTCAGTTACTTATTTCTTGGGTATCACATCTTCTGCTTCCCTTTTTACTTTTACTTCTTTATGTGGAAAATATTGTCTAAGAGGTTTCTGAAAAAGTGTCTAAGGGAAGTAATTCTTATTCTACTCACCCTTGATTGATAGTTTGGCTGGTGTAAAATTCTAGATTGGAAATGTTTGCCCTAGAAAATGTGAAGGTATTATTCCAATACTTTCTAGCTTCCAGTGTTACTATTGAGAATTATGTGCCATTCTCACTCCTGTGATCAGTTTCCCTTCTCTGGGATCTTTTGGGATTTTCTCTTAAGCTCCAAAGTCTGGATTCCTGATACTTAGTGTAAATCCGTTTCCTTCATTGTGCTCGGTGCCTTCAATCTAGACATTTGGAAAAGTCACTTGTATTATTTCTTTGGTAATATCTCCCCTACCCCTCTATTTTTCTTTTTGTAGAACTTCTACTTGAATATTGTATATCCCGGATTAAGCTTATATGTTTCTCAACTTTTTCCTTCAATTTTCTATCTCCTTGAATTTCCGTTACTTTTTGGGAGATTTCTTTAACTTTATTTTCCAAATCTTTGAGTAGATTTCTAGTTTTTGCTATCACACTTTTAATTTCTAAGAACTATTGTGTTTTGAATGTATCTTTTTAAAGAACATCTTATTTTCTTTAAAAAATGCAGTGTCTTTTCCCATCTAAATTTCCTTCTTCGGTCTTCATTGTCTCTGTTTCCTCCTAGTGTACAGGTTTTATTTGTTTTGACTCTATCTTTACTGATACAGTGTTTTCTGGTCGTTCTTGTTTTTTTGTTCATATATAAGAGAGCAGTATAACAACATCAAACTAGCTGGAAGTTCTCTATAAATGTGTAGGACATGATTAATAGAGGACTTCTTTGTATGGTGATTGTACAGGGACTGGCTATTTTTTAGATGGCTCAGAAAAGCCATAACCTATTAGTTACTTTTGACAGGGATTCTCCAATCTGTTGCCTAGCAGGTAAAAGCTTGGTTACCATCCAGGTGGGAGTGAGAATCTCACTTTTCAGTATGTACATTTTAAAAAAAATCTACCCTTAGTTTTTACTATAGCCTTCTTATTCTCAATGTGCCTGTTCAAACACTCTAGAGTCAAAGACCGTTTCAATTGAATGGCAGAGGATGTCTGTAAGGGTTTAAATGCTCCTTTTACACACTTTAAGCCAATCCTTATTTTTGAACCATGCCTACTTACCAATTTAGAAATGTCTTATATCATGCCTGAAACTCTCCAGGAATATGTGGCACATACTTGGTTGTTCCCATGCAGGCACTTACTTAGGGTTGCATTTTTGATATCTACTAATTCAGTGACCACTCAGTTATATGTTTTCCCATTTTCAAAATCTTCTTGTCAATTTTTTCATTCTTTCTATCCCTGTGGTATTATTGCCTTTCCTTTTCTATTTTAAAATCCATTCACTGTCATTTTGCTGATGTTTTGGGAATGAATGGACTTTGAATGAGTTCTTAGGTGTTAAGTGGATAAGTTACATGAAAAAGACATTTTGTCTTCTCAGGTATTTCTGTAAGGATCAGAAGTTTCCAGGCAAAGAGTTTTTTACTGACTTTTTATTTCCTGTCATCTCCAACACAATGCCAAGTTGTGTTAACATTTACATTTCTCTCTACCCTCTTCCAAAAGTGTTATTTTGTTTGAAGCTGGCATGTCTCATGGCATCATAGGTATGGAGACAGAAGCATTTGTCCACAGTTCACAGTCAAACTCATGGGCATTGTTCTAAGGGAAAGGTGTTTTAACACTCAAGCTCATTTGGAACTCAGAGGACAAGTCTTCCACCATTATCCCTAACAAAGAGAGATTTTATTTGGCGTATTTTCCTCCATTCTTTCACAATTTAGGATAATTTAGGATAGTCTGACAAAGGGTATGCTGAGCTTATGGCAATTTGCCTAATGTAAATGATCACAGTCTATTAATCCCTTTGTTCTTATGAGAAGAGGAAAGATCATTACATTGTGCTGTCAAGTGTTTGAGTTTCTCCTAAGGTCTCTTATTATAATGGGCAAAGGTTTTGTTTCTCTTAGGGGTTAATGAACACATGCAGGAATTATTGTTTAGATTCTCAGAAAGTGGGGGTATATTTCTTATGAGCGAATCTCAAAAAATCCAAAGTTGGAGACTTGTTTTGTGTTGTGTCCCTGCACCCCCACAAAGCCTTTGCTTCTTAATTATATTTTGTCAAGTTTAGAGTCTATTATTTTTATTAGTTTTTGTCCCGTATCCCACAGTAATTGTTTCCAGTAAATGATCACCTACAAACTACAGAAACTTGATGTTAGGTAATCTGAAAGGTAGATCATACACATGCAAATAACTGAAAGCTAGCTGTCAAGGGATTGCGCATTTATAATGAGCGGCAAGTTTTTTGATGATATTAATTTATGATGATTATTTGGCAAAGATGAAAAGAGTTCTTTACTAAATTTGAATATTATATCTTAAGGGAAGCAGGAATTAATCTGCATAATGTTCACTTTGCCTTTATTAGTTTCTAACATAAAATGTTTCCCCTGTGTTCATACAGATATGAATATGAATCTACAGTTGTAGGCAATTTGTCCTCAAACAGTTTCTTGTGTAATGAAAATGGAACCCAGATTTTCAGACCAACAGAAGATCCATCAGGTTGTTGACTTCATTTTATTGTTTCTGTTCATTGAATTTGAAACTGAACACGTGTTACTGAGGGGTTTGAATGAGTTACTGGGTTTGGTTAAATGACTAAGTAAAATGAACAAAAGATATTTTCTTTGTTCAGGAATTTTGGAGGGGATCCCAGAGGGGAATAGGAATGGTTAATAGTAGAGCATATTACTCCTATATATTTGAATATACATATTAACACTTTTTTGTCTATTCTTCAAAATGGTTATTTAAAAACTAGTGGCCCAGCGCGCGAAATTGTGCGCAGTAGGCTGCCTGCCATGGGAGCTGGTGGAAGCCACAGTGCACCTGTGGGAGGCAGGAGGGAGCTGCATCGCTTCCGCAGGAGGGAGGTGGGAACCACACTGCTTCCATGGGAGCCGGGAGGGAGCCGCTGCCACTAGTGGGAGCCAGAAGGGGTAGGGGAGGGACCAAGAGGTGCTCCATGCATCTCCTGGCGACCTGTTGTGCATGCAGCCCTGCCCACCCGCACATGCCTCGCCATACATGCAGCCCCACCCACCTGCACATGTAGCCTCCTGCTGATAGGTTGTTACAGCATGAGGGCAAGATGACCATTTGCATATTAGCCTTTTATTATATTGGACAAGTCAGAGACATCCATTCAAGAGTCACTGCAGAGTTAATTCCACAGAGGAAAACAACTTAGAAGAATGGATTTATACAATTTGTTCTATGCAATGATAGGAAATAGAGATAGAAACAAAGTTTTAAATGTCTGTGTTATATCACTGATCTTCTATAGCAGATCAGAGAAAGCAATTATGCCATAGCTCTCATTCATTCTCTTTTTTTTTGAACTAGGAACTTGTCTTTGTTTCTCTTTCTTTATAGAAGTGGTGCTTCTTCTAGTTTCCCCATAATCCCATGCTCAAATGTGCAGGTCTCTGGCCCTTATTATGCTAAGGGACCTATGTAATCTCGTGATACTTAATCTGGAGGTGACTCTGTTGATTCATATCAGTGGGAGTTACAATGGTCCCCAAGGCTGAGAATTTCACTGCCAGCATGGAATCAGAAGGACTCAAAATAGTTTCAAGGAGTGTAAGAAAGCTGTCTCAGAAACTCTAAGCCAAAGGAACCACCTGGGGAAACAAAGGAAAATAGTGACATCAACAGTGGCCCTTGCTGTCTTCTTGAGCTGGCTTCTGCCAAAGGCTGACTTAGGTCTTATTTCCTATTTCTTTTTATTTTAAAAAATTTACATTGTAGAAGATAAATAAAAACTTCCCACTTTGGTGAATCTCCAATAAAGTGCATTAATTCTTTGATTACCTGTTATTTTCAGTTTTGTCCACGAATCACTGTACTCAACACAGAAAAAAATATGAATACTCAGAAATGAAGACTGTAATTTTCTGGACTAGAAATAACTGAGAGATAGACCTCAAAAGAAATTTCCAGATCTAGCTGTGCTCAGGACTCTCACATCTGTGGCAGTAGCTGGGCAGTTTATTGTAAATGAGAATGTTATAATTCACTTGCCTGAAAACATGACTCTATAGAGCAGTGGTTCTCAACCTTGGCTGCACATTAGAATCACCTGGGAATCTTTTTAAAATCCTGATTTATGGGCCTCATCCTCCGGAAATTCTGTTTCTTTGTTATAGGACGGGGCCAAAACATTAGTAACAAAGAAACAGAATTTCCGGAGGATGAGGCCCAGAAATCAGGATTTAAAAAAGATTCCCAGGTGATTCTAATGTGCAGCCAAGGTTGAGAACCACTGCTATAGAGTATTCTCTTTGACAGCTATTTTGGTTTAGAACTGAAATGGCTAAGTCTTCAGAGGCTTGCCTTCCTCCCTTTCAGTTCCCTTTGGCCTAGTCTTTGTTATTCTGCTAAGTAGCTGCTGCTCCAAGAATTCGGGTAAATTTCTTTGTCAAACCTTATTTGGTGGTTACAGTACACAGTAGATTATATAGAGAAAATGTGATTACTATCTAGTTAAGTATTTTTAGTGTCTATAAAGTAATTACAGCTGTAGAGAATTCAAACTTCAGTGAGACTCTTATTTAGATCTTGTAAGTATAGTATCAATTCTAGGGGGATATATTTGTGTTTTTTAAAATATATTTTTATTGATTTCAGAGAGGAAGGGAGAGGGAGAGAGAGATAGAAACGTCAATGATGAGAGAATCATTGATTGGCTGCCCCCTGAATGCCCCACACTGGTGATTGAGCCTACAACCTGGGCATATGCCCTGACCAGAAATCAAACCATGACCTCCTGATTCATGGGTTGAGGCTCAACTACTGAGCCACAGCTGCTGGGCTTCTTTTTTTTTTCCTTTTTTTTCCCCCTAGAGTTATTATAGAAATGGAGTAGCAGTCATAACAGCTAACTAGATGGTGTAGTTGTAGGCAAACTGAGGGAAAAATAGTTCTGACTTCTAGTATTTGCCAATTTCTGTGGTGTAAATGTTCCTATCAAACTATCAATGTGTTGTCATTAAGCATTGGATTGGGAAGAGGTGCATATTATACTCATCAAGAGATCTCTTCCAAACCAGTAGGAAATGGCTCCAGCATACAACATACACATGGCCATACCTAAGTACTCTCAGAAAATGCAAGAGGGATGGCCCAGTGAGTTATTGCTAGCATAGTAATATAAGTCATTTACAAGGTGCCATGTCGCATAAAGACTGTGAAATGCTTACCAGAATCTTAGAATTACTTCTATACTTATAGCTTAACTAGAGGTCTGGTGCACGAATTTGTGCACGGGTGAGGTCCCTCAGCTTGGCTGGTGATCGTGGCTGATTGGGGCCATCTCATCCAGTCTTGGTCGGGGCCTATCGGGGCTGGCCGGGAAAGGGACTGTGGGAGGTTGGCTGTGGGAGCACACTGACCACCAGGGGGCAGCTCCTAAGCATCTGCCCCCTGGTGGTCAGTGTGTGCCATAGCGACTGGTCAACCAGTTGATATAAAGGTCTCTTAGGCTTTTATATATATAGATATTTTACTATCAAAACACTAATGCAATATGTTTTTTCTTTTTAAAGCAGAGTGTGTGAAGGAAGTTAAATCATTAATGTGGGTGTATGTACTAGTAGGAAATATGATACGTGGAATTGGTGAAACTCCCATCATGCCTTTGGGTATTTCCTACATAGAAGATTTTGCCAAATCTGAAAACTCTCCTTTATATATTGGTGAGTTTGAAAATATGCCTTAGCTTCTTTTCAGGATAGTTAAGTCCTTTGAAGGTGGATATTAGTTATTTATTTGGACTCTTACTGATCTCCAGAATGATGAAAAAAGTACTGCAGCACAGGTAGTCATCAGTGAGTTTGTTCAATGGAACAATTACATGCTAACTTCAAATAAACCACTTTGCTAAATCTGCTCTTTGCTGTTGAAAATACTGCTAATCTAGTGTCCCTGGAGTTCTCTTTGACTCCTTAATTTTCTTGGCTCCACTCTATATCCAATCTGTGAAGAGATTCACCAATGATTTCTAAAAAACGCTCCTCATATTAAAAACTTTTCTCACGGTTTTCATTATGTCTATTTAAAAAAAATCTGTTTTTTTTTATTGATTTTATAGAGGAAGGAAGAGGGAGATAAACATCAATGATGAAAGAAAATCATTGATCAGCTGCCTCCTGTCCCCCTCTCCCCCACTGGGGATCAAGCTTGAAACCTGGGCATGTGTCCTGACTGGAATTGAACCATGACCTACTGGTTCATAGGTTGACACTCAACCACTGAGCAACATTAGCCAGGCCATTATGTCTAGTTTTGCTCAGGTCTTCATTCCTTCATTTGTAGATTATTGTAACTTCTTTATTGGTCATTTTATTTCTAATATTTTCTTTTATTATTTTTTTCACAAGCGTTCTTGCAGTGTAATTTTTCTCAAACATTGCTTTAATCATATTTTCTCTACCATGTTCATGAAACATACTAGCTCTTTATTAGCTAAATCTGATATCTTCACTTATTATTTATAGCTCTGTACTCAATTTATTTATTTAGTTTCCTATATAGTTTCACTTCATCACAATCTCTCCACACTAGTTATGCTTTTTCATAATTTATCTGTCTTTGTACATTTGGTTGTTTATTGAAATTTTCTTTTCTAAAATCAATCAATGTCACCTTCCACTATGGCCAACTTAAGATTCACTATCTTGTGTTGTCTTCTGATCTCCTAAATATTTTTAATTTATTATGCATAACTTGCTTATATTCTTTAGTTATTTCATCTGTTATTTATAAAAATCATAACTTTGAGTACAGTGACATTTTTCTATTAATGTATTTGACCTTTTAAAAACCAGAAAAGTCAAAGAGGGTGAGAGAAGATGAAACAGAACTACATTTAATCAAAATAAATTAAAACATTTAGGAATCATTACCCCAAATAACTTTGGGAAGCTTTTGGTGACTCATTGATTTCACAATAACCTTTCCCAGTGTTTTTCTGTTCAATCTTTTCATATCCCTTCATATATCTCCTTGAAAAAATTCAAATAGCCCTAGCCGGTTTTCTCAGTGGTTAGAGCGTCTGCATGCAGACTGAAGGGTTTTGGGTTTTATTATGATCAGGGCACATACCTCAGTTGCAGACTCCTACAACCAATCAACGTGTCTCTCTCACTTCGATGTTTCTCTCTCTCTGTCTCTCCCCTTCCCTTCCACTCTTCCTAAAAAATCAATGGGGAAAAATATCCTTGGGTGAGGATTAATAACAAAAACTCCTTGACCTCTGAAATGTCTCTCTCTCTCTCTCAGTAATTCCACACCTGTTTTCCAACCCAATCACTTAAAAAAAAAGGAAATAAAAAAAGAAAGAATACAAATGGTTACCTGCAATAAATTAACAAACACCTTGTTATAATATGTATTTCTTTATTCAACAAATACTAGGGTGTATAATGTATAGAAATAATTGTGATAATCTTTATACATATTAAGGTAAATAAGACATGGTCCATATAAGATTTAGTAAACAAATAACTTGCATAATTATAGATCAATTACATTTGATAAATATGTCTGTGTAATTAAATTTTTAAAAGGTTAAATTGAAAAATAAATAAATATGGTGTGCATATAATTAAATAACTATAACCCTATTAGCTATACATCAAGAAAACAGTGCCATGTAGGGTTCTGGAGTTTAGGAGAGAACATAAGCTAGTAATACAGTTTGAGAATTTTCTATACTAAGACAATAAATGAAACCAAGAGGGAGAAGTGTATTTGCTATGGGAAGCTATATATAACCAGAGGTCCTAGAATAAAATACTAGGGAACACTTCTTCTTAATAGAATTGTCAGAGGAAGAAAAATCAAGGAAGGAGTAGTCATAGAGGGAAAAGTAAAACAATAAATGTATAGTTTAGAGAAAGCCTTAGGAGAAAACTCAAAGAGAAGTTGGCCAGCAATGTCAAATAGTAAATGGAGACTTAGGAAGATGAGGGCTAGAAAAGGACACTGGATAAGAGGTAAAGAGATTACTGGTGCTACCACCTGAGATTGTTTTGAGTAGAGTGTGGAAGGATTTGAGTAGAGTGATTGCTTGGTAAGGAAGGAGAGGCAGAGTGTAGTAGAAGGGAAGAGAGCAGGGTGCATTTGAGGTATTGTAGATATCAGTGGATGGGGGAGAGTGAACAAGCACAAGGGAAGTATTTGGTTGAGCAAGACCTCAGAGAAGATAGAAGGTGTTGATGTCAAGACGTCAGGTGTACATAGGGTGAACTAGCCTATGGAACCTCAGAGAAGGCAGAGACAATGGGCAAGCACATTTTGAAGTAAAGAGAAAGATAGTAGAAGCAGCTCATGTCTGAATTTTCAATGAGCAGGGAGGGTGCAGCATAGATTCTGAATCGTGGACAAGTTATGAGAAACTGGTGATGAAATTTCAGATGAGTGAGAAGTTAATGAGGACTGTTGGAAATAGATGATAAGAATGTGAAGGGTAAGAAAGGAGATCATAATAAAAGTGAAGTATCAATAATAGTGAGGACAAAGCCAGAGGAAGTTTCAAGTGGGAGATCTGGGAGAAAAGCTTTTATGAGGAATACTAGAGGCCTAGTGCACAAAATTCATGCAATGGGGGGGGGGGGGACAGGACAGTGTGTGTCCCTCAGCCCAGCCTGCACTCTTTCCAATCTGGGACCCCTCGGGGGATGTCCGACTGCCCTCTCACAATCCAGGACTGCTGGCTCCCAACTGCTCGCCTGCTTGCCTGCCTGATTGCCCCTAACCATTTCTGCCTGCCAGCCTGATCACCTCTTAACCACTCCCCTGCCAGCCTGATTGACGCCTAACTGCTCCCCTGCCAGCCTGGTTGCCCCTAACTGCCCTCCCCTGCCAGCCTGATTGCCCCTAACTGCCCTCCCCTGCCAGCCTGGCCCCCCAACTGCCCTCCCCTGCATGCCTGGGTCCCCCCCAACTGCCGTCCCCTGCTGGCCATCTTGTGGTGGCCATCTTTGACCACATGGGGGTGGCCATCTTGTGTGTTGGAGTGATGGTCAATTTGCATATTACCTCTTTATTATATAGGATGCCACAAGAAACTTAACATCACATGGCATTGCATTAGAATTCCTTTAAAAATGTGGCTATGGAAAGCCTCAAAATAATCTTACTCTGTCTTGTGGCTTCAATGATAGCATGATCCTACCCTATGGGCTCTAGCAAGTCTTTACCTGTGACCCGGAAAAAGTGAATCTGGAGGCTCAGAGAAAGTGGCTTTAAATTATAAGGCTTCTTCTTCAACGTTTACAGAAGCAATCTTGTTACTTATATGAACACCAGCTTAAGATACTTGCAAATTGACTATCTAAGGCAAAAATACCTAAAGCAAAAACAACTCAGTTTTGAGACTCTTCGTGGAATTAGGACTCCTGATGTGGATATATAACTATACTATAACTATATTTTCTTTTATTTTTAGGGTTTGTAGAAACAGGAGCTATCATTGGTCCTTTGTTTGGACTTTTGTTAGCGTCATTCTGTGCAAATGTTTATGTCGACATCGGATCTGTAAACACAGGTAATTCATTAAAATCTAGTCATAGTGTCTAGAGTATACAAAGCCACTTCAGGTATGCTACCACATTTATTGTTGCTTTACTTGACCTTCAATTAGATAGATTCACTATTGTCAAGGAGTTTAAACTAAAGTGGAGGAGTTTAAATAAGTTTTTAAATAATTCATACCAGTGTGCAGGAGAGCAAGATAAAATTCTGATTTTCTGACTCAAAATCCACTGCTCTTTCTACTGCACCAGAACATATTTCTTTTTTTTCTTTTTTTAAAAAAATATATTTTATTGATATTTTACAGAGAGGAAGGAAGAGGGATAGAGAGTCAGAAACATCGATGAGAGAGAAACATCGATCAGCTGCCTCCTGCACACCTCCTACTGGGGATGTGCCCACAACCAAGGTACATGCCCTTGACCGGAATCGAACCTGGGACCCTTGAGTCCGCAGGCCAACGCTCTATCCACTGAGCCAAACCAGTCAGGGCCATATTTTCTGTTTTTAAAAGATTTCAGCATATAGATTTGAATTTCTTTTAATCAAGCAAACATTTGTGGATGATTAAATAGACCTTGTAGTTATTTAATAAGTATATACTTATAAATAACTTACATGGTAGAGCATATCTCCAAATTTATTGCTAGACATTATTGTAACACTATGCATTGTCAGACAACTTTTATGAATATCTGAATTGTATACAAACTCTATACTTGGATAGGACCTGTAATTTTTTTTTCTGTAGTTCACATGAGAAATGACTAAAACTAATAAAAAATGTGTATATTTTTTTACAGATGAGCTGACTATCACTCCAATTGATACTCGTTGGGTTGGTGCATGGTGGTTTGGCATTTTGATTTGTGCAGGAGTGAATGTGCTCACTGCCATTCCTTTTTTCTTTTTGCCCAAAACGCTTGCAAAGGAAGGATCAAAGGATAATGCTGACATCGTCAAAAATGACAAAGAAGAGAAACAAAAAGAAGTCAAGAAGGAAAATGATGGAATTACTAAAGGCAAATATAAAAATTTTAAATATTATATAATTTACTTTTTGTTTTGTATAGATGTGTCTCTATTTGAGTCTAGCACTGTAACATGCTATGCTGCATTAGGACAATTTGCCATTAGCAGTCAGCAGTCAATAATGTCTAACTAGTCTGATACTTCCTGTGCTACTACTTGGAAATAAGTAATATAATGTGGAAGCTGAATTATCTCAGATCAGTATTTATATAAAATTCTTTATCAATCGGGGCACTCAACAAACTATTTCTTTATTTCTTTATTTATTTAGTCCCATTTGCCTTGAAGGTCAAATTTTTTAAAAAGAAATTAAGCCTGACTGGTGTGGCTCAGTGATTGAGTGTGGACCTGTGGTTGATTCCTGGTCAGGGCACATATCTGGGTTACTGGCTTAAACTCTAGTGGGGAGTGTACAGGAAGCAGTTGATTGATAATTCTATCTCATCATTGATGTGTCTATCTCTTTCTCCCTCTCCCTTCCTCTTTGAAATAAAAGAAATATATATATACATAAAAAAAAAAGAAATTAAGCCCTGGCTGGTTTGGCTCAGTGGATAGAGCGTCGGCTTGCGGACTGAAGGGTCCTGGGTTCGATTCCAGTCAAGGGCACATGCCTGGGTTGTGGGCTAGGTCCCCAGTAGGGGGCATGCAGGAGGCAGCTTATCAATGATTCTCTCTCATCATTGATGTTTCTCTCTCTCTATCCCTCTCCCATCCTCTCTGAAATCAATAAAAATATCTTTAAAAAAAAACCTTAAAAAAAAGAAATTAAATCTAAGAACAAAAGGAGGAAAAATATACACTAATCTGAGTAAGTTTACAGTCCTGAATCCAAGGATGTTAGCTTAGCTGTGAGCTTCCTGGAAATTAAGGCAGAAAAAGAAAAAAGAAAGCAAGATATATAATTGTCTATATTTGATAGATATAGACAAAGAATAGTAGTTCTTAAGGAGAAAATCTTCCCCAAGTAACAAATTGTAAAAAAAAGAAAATAATTGTCATATGTTATGATTTAGGTAGTATTGAACCCATAGTTGTTTCCCAGCAAATGTAGGAGTATATTTCATGTAACTGCTCTCCTTCTTTTTTTCTCCTCCTCCTCCTCCTCCTCCTCCTCCTCCTCCTCCTCCTCCTCCTCCTCCTTCTTCTTCTACTCCTTCTTCTTCTTCTTCTTCTTCTTCTTCTTCTCCTTCTTCTTCTTCTTCTACATCTTCTTCTTCATCTTCCTCATCTTCTTCTACTTCTTCTTCTTCTTCTTCTTCTCCTCCTGCTACTCCTGGTGGT